>NC_044194.1:35789290-36086790 GCF_900880675.1 Sparus aurata
CAGTTGATGAACAATGATGATATACAAGTTGCAAATTAGAGGCACAGATACGGATCCAGCTTTACGGATACAAATCACTCATTTATTTGTGAATAATTTGAGACTGTTCTAGCTCCATACCTTATACCTATGACAGTCTTGGCATAAAAATATAGTAACTAAAAGGAACAGATTGTTTATGAGTTTATCACCAGATATTAATAGAAAACAAATTAAATTAAGTCTGACCTGGACCACACACCAAAAGGAAGGAGGCACACTCAATACAAACAACACACATTTGGCAAAAAACTTCACATTATCCCAAAAAGTCCCCTCAGTTCAAACTTTACCAAAAAAAACCCAACCTCTGACAGGTGCAAATGCAGCGATTCACCATAAGTCTTAATGAAAAAAAAAAACTAATGCAAAGCTCACCCCAACCAATTTGGTAACAGAATCATGGGCAAGCATTGTCTTTTAATCCATTTAATTCCTGTTGGATTCCTGCTTCCTCCAAACACCAGACTGTTTCAACCTGCTGAGCGTGCCATCTCCTTTCGCAGCCTTTCTAACATTTATCACATTTGGTTAAAAGTAAAAATAATAATAAAAGTCAATGTTAATGACCTGTGTACTTATCATAGGCTCCGGATAAAATTGAACCCTTATGGCACTTACAATTATGGCAGAAAATGTTAGCCACCACAATTTAACAAATTATGGTAGACTTGGGAGACCCTGACATGTTTACCTGAACAGTAACGCCGTGATTCTACTGGGCACGTCTCTGTAACCTGGCATGTGCTACAGTTTTTGTTCCATCCTCTTCATATTCCACTGGGAGCATTTCAGAAGAAAAGCGAAATTTCTTCCTTAATTTCTGTGCTTCTACAGTGATTGAGTATTGACTATATAGTTACATTGTTTTGTTGCCTGCTTTAGGTGTGTTTATTGTTAATATTTCCAACTTTGTTTTGTGATGTAGTCTGTAGTTCTTAGGCCAGCATGGAATGTTTTATTTTGAAAATTGGCTGGATGCGCTTTGCTTTTCTGTGGAGCAGAGTGGAGAGATGGATTAAACCTTCAAACAAAGTTTGTGGTTTTTCCTATTTCCTGTTTTATTTTGTAGTTCTACCCCATGTGCCATGATTTGCTTTTCAGTTCCTCAAATTGTGTGATTTCCCTCCTTTTACAGTGTTCACATCCATCTATCCATTTTCTTCTGCAAATTCATGGTCTGGCGTGGACCCTGTTCACCTGTGTAAATGTGCCCGTGTGTTTTAGTCTGGGTGTATAGTCTCTGCTCCATTCCTGTGTCTTCCGTTTTCTTCTCTCGATCATGTCTTTTTATCTTTTATTTCGTGTCACTCCTGGTGTGTACTACTACATTTTGATGTGATACTTTGCTTTTCTTGGTTTGTACTTTGTTTAGCTTTTGTAATTTACCTTTGTATTTTGCATTTTGTATTTTCTTGGATCTGATCTTCAGCTAATCTGCTGGCTTGTGTTTTGCGTTTGGGTCCTATTCTGTGTAACCTGACAATGCATTGTTTGCTTCTTTTGTAGGTACATTGAAGATGGGATTTGATGAGGAAAAGAAAGCTTAAAATCATTCCAAAACCAACTAAAATACCTGTAACTAACACTTTGTGTGTGTGTGTGTGTGTGTGTGTGTGGGTGTGTGCGTGTTTTTTTTTTGGGGGGGGGGGGGGGTTTGAAAGTCTTACCAGAACCCGCAAGTGTGAATCTAACCTTCTCAAGTTTAATGTGATTTAGGACCTCCCTAAGACAGCTATTGTGTGAAGTTGGGAGAGCATGTTTCCACTTCAACAGAATAAGGCATCTGGCCTAAAGGGTTGTAAAGGCCAATACCCGCTGTTTTGTCATAGGAAGACTAGGTGTTGTAAGTGGGGGGGAACCAAACAGGGTTGTGTAAGGCTCAGGGCTAAGATCCACGTCAAGCACCATCGCACTCGTATCAAAAATTTGGCACCAGAAGCCACTTAGATTCAGACAGGACCAAAACATGTGTGTGTGTTATTAGCCAGTGACTGTTTACATCTATTACAGCTGTCACTGGTGCCTGGGTAGATCCTGCCAACCGAGCGTTTGTATAGCGCACTCTGAAAAGAACCTTACATTGTAATAAACTGTGCCTAACACACATGGAGGACGAGTGGACTAGCTTAAGAATTTGGTCCCACTGGCTGTCCGATATTAGTACTCCCATCTCCTCCTCCCTCCAGGTTCGCTTTAGGCAAGTCATTTGTCAGGGTTAAGGGAATCTATGGAGTTGTAAATTACAGAGATGGAGCGTCTTTGGGCAGGGTCGAGGGTGAGCAGGGAGTCAGTGATCCGGGTGGGTGGTTTGGGAAGTGAGGATAGGTAGTTTGGATAAAATGCCTGGCTTGAAGAAAACAGAAAAAGTGAGAGTGAGGCAATTCGAGCCTGGTTGTGAGCTCTGTAAAATCAGCAAAAATATTTCCTTTATAAACGTCCTTGACATGAAGCAGGCCCAGTTTGCCAGATATTAAAAGTAGGATCCGTTAGGGAGGGTGGATATACATGGTTTGTAACAATTGGGGCTAATGTTGATGGCTCATTCAAGCCATAATGTTTAAGGAACTGAATCAAAATTTTCAGTGAGTTGGTAACAACAGGGTTCTGTGAGACATTATGAATCTTGAGAGGGATTTGCGCAGTTAGGAGGGACCGTAACGAAAACTTTGAGGACCATAGTTCTATTTGAGCCCATGAGGGACCTGTATTAGCACCTCTATCAAGCCAATGATTAAGTTTGTCAATGTTATTATGAATAGGATTCTTAAAAACCTGTGCAGTTCCGGTGACATGGCGGCAGCTTGGAAATAGTTCCTCGCGCGCCCTCCCGCAATTCCTCAATGAAACTGGATTTACACTATAAAAAGAGGGAAAATACCCGTCGGCAAGGAGGAAGGAATGAATCCGCTCGGGTGGCGCCTCTAATTGGCTGAGTTGACTGAAATCAAATTCAGGGAGAAAACTAAGAAGGAGAAATCTGAAAAAAAACAAAAGGCATGGCGGAAAAACGCGAGATTCAACAACCGTTTGGTGAGTTAAAAGACTCCCTAACTAATGAATTTAAAGAACTGCGAGTTGAATTGAAGGAATTTCGCCAAGACACTGAACGAGACATTAAAACAATAATGCAGCAAACAGCAGACCTACGCAATAATCTGGATCTGATCGTAACCCGGGTGGACCAGAGTAAGCAGTCTGGATGACGGGGAGATAACAATCAGAAAAGAGCAGAAGCAATTATACCTCGGGTCGACAAATTAACTGAACAGATGGACTATTTGGAAAATCAATCCAGACAGAACAACGTCTGTATCTATAATGTTGCGGAAAAAAGTGAAGGCACCGATATGACGGCTTTCCTCAAGAAGCTGCTCAGAGAAGCCCTTGGAGTCTCAGGAGATCTTCATATTATGAGAGCGCACCGTACCTCCAAAGAGCGACAGGATTCTGCATGACCTATCATCGTTGCCCTTTTTGATTCTGACACGAAAAGAAGAGTGTTGCAAGCAGCCTGGAGTAAGAAAGAGGTGAATTTCAAGGATACACAGATTTTCTTCGACCATGACTTCACATTTAAAGTAAGACAACAGAGACTGCTGTACAAAGACGTCAGAGAGCAACTGATGGCCCAGGACATTAAGACACATATTCTGGCACCAGCAAAGTTGAAAATGTTAAACAAAGACGGGACAACTACGACGTATCCAAACCCTACAAACAGCAATTAAAGAACTGAAGGAGAAAGGCTTATACCAAGCAGATAGAAGAAAAATGACTGTGGATTAATGAATTGGATTGCCCTTCCCACATCTCTCTCTCACTCTTCTCCTCTACTCCTCTCCTCCTCTTCTTCTCTCTTACCATTACTAGTTTTCCTTTAATTATCAAGCAAAGCTGAATGTTGGAGGAGATAAGAAGACATTCGGGCTAATGGTGCCACCATAGAGCCAGCAAAAGGGCTACTGCAACAACGGATAAACTGAATAAGGTATGAATGCATTGAATTGTACCAGAGGTAGTCAATTAATGCGAACTGTGGGGATTATGTTTTATTTTTTTTCCCTTTTTCTTTCTCTTTTTTTCTTCTTAAAATTATTGACTCTTTTTTTGTAGAATTGTCAGTTTTTACCCAAATCCATGATATTGATTTGTTTGTGAGGGGATTCACAGAGAATGGGGGGAGAAGACAAGAGGGAAAAGTTGAGAGGGAAAAACCAAGAAAAAAAAATATATACATATAAGTGTTATTCAAAGAGGACAAATATCCCTTATATTACTGTTAATCTTTGTTTTGCATATGTACTCAAGGATATCTTGATTGCCTATATAACAGATGTGTGTGTGTGTGTGTCTGTGTGTGTGCGTGCGTGTGTGTGTGTGGCGGGTTGGGGGGGGCATCCAATGGAAACTACTGGTTTAAATAGCTTATGGTAAAATTAACTTGTTTATTCAGTTTTAAAGAGAAAAATAGAGATATGGAAGAACAATTTTTGGTTAATCCTTGTATTGCCTGAGAGTATTGGCTTGTTTTTTTGTTATATTTCTGATGGATTACTTTACTAACAGTAATCTTTTTCAGTAATTTTTTTCTCAGAACGGAGAGGGGAAAAACAAAACATTATATAAAAAAAAGGGGGGGGGGGGGGGGGGCCTAATGAATTTATGAAAATGGCAATTGTAAATGATAAATGCTGAGTTTTATTTTAATTTATTGTATGTATTCCCCCAGTTAATAATTTGCAATTAAATTAACTCTAATTAAAATAAGAAATATAAGCAGTTGTTTTCGGCGGTTTTTTTGTATTGGGAGTATGCACTTGTGAGAGTATGTGTGTGTGTTGAGAAGTGGGGATCAGTGGACACATGTGTGGATGAATGTAACTCTGCCTGTGTATGGGGCTCTATCTTGCACTAAGCGCAATTGACTTTGTACACTGGCGCTTGTATAATTCCTATTTTGCATCGACTCACATTGGAATTTTCCATCCGCAGACGCTCGTCCTTAAATTAGGGAATGACTTTGCTCTCCCGGGGGCGGTTCAGCGAAAAGAGGAGGCGTGTTCCGGCGCAAACGTTCACTGGTGCTATTTTGCTGTTTCAGAAAACAATTCCGCAACAAGACCAGGAAAAAACCTAGTCTAAAGTCAAGTGGCGCTTATTCAGATGCTATTTTAAGGGCGCATGCTTGGCCATAATGTAGCGTGTGCTCAACGTGCATACACTTCGCTTCTCTCATCTACAAGGAAGCAGTTCCCGTTTTGCAAACCATATGTGGCGGCACGAGAGGTGCGTGCTCTGGACGGCACTCAGTTTATTACGGCATTTCACGCCAAACAACGCCACCCTGGGGGTTTCACCCAGGGACCTTTTTACCTTTTAAAGGACAACTTGTAATGAAAATAAGGCACTCAGGCGTCCGTTTCACAATGAGGCAGGAGACCCCATAACTGGGTACAAAACATTTATTTATTTTAGTTCAAATTCAAATAAAATGTATTAAGAAGTCACTCACTGGGGCAAAAATGGAGGACCAATCAGGGCTGAGACTTAGTGGGGGGAGATTGGGTCCAAAACATAGAGGATCCCAGGAACACCACACGTGAAGTAAATAACAGTGAAGCAAAATCAACCTAAAAAGTGCAAAACACAAGAGGGACACCGCCACCAGGACACCAATCCACACCATAGGCTCAGCACCTGAATGGGGAAATCAGAGGACAGCAGGTGAGAACACTAACATTAAATACAATGAATCAAACAAGAAATCCAAGACTTAATCTTACATCTAAGATTTGACACAACTAAAATAGAATTAAGATTTACATCAAATGAAATTCACCTGCAACCTGCAAAGACCAAAATAACCATAAATCTAACAAATCAGAATTACAGGTTGCAGTGAGACCAATTATTACAAAAGAAAATAAAGAAAAGATCATAAACTACTAATCACAAAGAATGGAATAAATTCTCCCACTGTACTCTCTCAACACACGCACACACACAAAACAAGTGACAAGGTTGACAGTACACGGTTCAGTATGGGATTGCCGAGCAACGATTAGGCCACGGCAACGCTTAAAGAAAGCCTGGACGAAGGCTAACACTTTTAGCCAGCTGTAGTGAGCAGCCAGGAGCCAGACAGACAGCGTTGAAGCCCCGCAACCTCGGATGCAAATAAAAGTCTGTGTCAGCGCAGTGTGAGGCCAAGCAATGAGTCAAAGCAATAGCTACGTAAAGCAATGCAGCTGTTAGCAGCACGGCAGCTAGCGGTGAGGCAAAGCAGCGAAGCAAAGCAGCGAAGTGAAGCCAAGCAAAGCAAGCAGCGAAGTGAAGCAAGGCAAAGCAAAGCAGCAGCGATTTCTTGCAGGTTAGCGGTTGCTATGCCGCTACACAGGTGTCTTCTAGCCTACAATAAGAGAACAGATATTAGCAACTTACGAGTGGCTGGAGGAGGAAGCTACAGTCACTGTGCTACATACCGGTCAGGCAATCACGTCGGCACGGTGTGGAGCAACACGATCCGCTACACAGCAACCCAGCAGCGGACATTAAGCAGCACACAACCAGCAGCGAGCAACGTGCGGCCAGCAGCAACACCCAAGCGAGCCTGCTAAATAAAATGACCACCATGAAAACTGGAGAGACAACGTGAGACCAGACTATAGTCGCAACCGGCAGCCTACCTGCAACCAAGTGAAGGCGGAAGTGAAGGGCGCCAGGAAGTCACGTGACCCAGGCTCTGTCAGGCAAGAGGACAACCAGGTGCCCTATGCCTGCCTTTATAAGGTGCTCCCTCACAGTGATTGGCTGGAAAGAGCCACACAGCTGAAACCCATCAAACGCTCCTTCATACTGCTACAATCTACCCCCATCAATTGAATCGTCGTCCCGACGATGAACTAGCCAGCAATGAGCCAAGAACAATTACCGCCACGGTCGAAATAAAGCGGCAACTGCGTTAGACACTGGGCCAGGAAGGTTTACACCTCTTTGTACCATCCCACCTGCGGACCGTGGGAGATGATGGGCATTGGAATGTTGACCTGCAGTAGATCTAGTGGTCCGCCGTGCAGCCACTTCTTCAACAAGGAGGGAAGGACCCATCTCAGAAGCAGGATCCACTGCTAAGAGTGGCAAGAAGGAGCGTGGTCAGACTGTGGAAGCAAATAACTGGGGGGTGATTTGAGTCACAGCTGCGGCTTGGTGGGAAGTGGTCAGAGAATGCTCTGACCTCAGGAACAACAAATCGCCATCACATGACAGCTCATCCTCTGACTGAGGCTGCTCAGCAGACGGAAGAGAGACAGCGGTACTACCTGGAGGGTCGACCCCAACCACAGCCTTCAGCAGAGTACGATGGACCTGCCTGGCTCTGGTTGGATCATCCCTTGGGGCTATGGTGTAAACTGGCCCCCCTTCCTTCGGTGCCCTCAAAACACGATACACAACCGAGGCCCACTGATCCTGGATCTTATGGCGCCCCCCGAACAGTAAGATCTCGCAACCACACCAACTGGCCCTCCTTTAGGGGAATGTCACGGACAGATTGGTCATGATTCCTCTTCCGACGTTCTGCCGCAGCCTTCAACCTGTCCCGAGCTCCCTCGAAAGCCATCTGCAAGCGTGTTTGGTGCTCCTGGAGCCACTCGTGAACACTGCCACCAACAGGATCTTGAACACGGCCTAACAGAAAATCAACTGGGAGTCTAGGCTCTTGGCCAAACATCAAGAGGAAAGGAGACTCACCGGTGGCTTGATGCGGGGTGGTGTTGTAGGCATACAAAACTTGGGGCAGACAGGAACTCCAGTCATGCTTACGTGACACTGGTAGCGCAACAAGTTGTGAAGCGTGCGATTAAAACGCTCACATTGCCCATTCCCCGACGGATGGTATGGCGTAGTGCGAGACTTCTCTATGCCATACAAAGCACAAAGCTGCTGAATGAGGGAACTCTCAAAATTTCGCCCCTGGTCCGAATGTATTCGGGCCGGGACACCAAATTTTGAGAACCATTCAACTACTAACACTCGAGCTACAGTGGTGGCTCGTTGATCCCGGGTCGGAACAGCCAACGTGTACTTACTGAAAACGTCAGTCATTACAAGGACGTCTTCCATGCCGTTCCGGCTGGGCTCCAGAACAGTAAAATCAATGGCGAGGATCTCGTTAGGCCGAGATGCCAGCAAGTGCCCCATGAAGGTACGGGCAGTCGGTTGACTCTCCTTGGCAACCTGGCATCTCTCGCATGCCTGGCACCACTGTGCCACCTCAGCCGACATGCCTGGCCAGTAACACCGCTGCCGCAGGAGCTCTAAGGTTCTCTCGACCCCCTGATGACCATGCCCTGGTGAACCTCATTCAGCACGTCTGCTTTTTAAAGCAGCAGGTAACAACAACTGAAACACGGCTTCTGCCCCGTCCGGCCGGAAAACCTGGCGATACAACACCACCATTCTCCTCCACCAACCTGATCCCACTGCCTAAGCAACACCAAGGCTAAGTGAGACGCATTCTTGCGCTCCTCTTTATTTGGATGTTGTTTACGCCTCCAGAAAACCAGAACTTCTTTGATGACGGGGTCGTTATACTGGAGGGTGACAATGTCAGAGGGGGGATGATGGGGCAAGGCTGCAACGGCAGCTTGTGTTGCACCCACCTTTTGCACCTGCAAGGCCTGTTGCAACGGCTTAGGGAGCAGTGTGCCACGGACCATCGTTTGCATGTCCTGTGGCTCAGGGGGATGCTGGCGGGAGAGAGCATCCGCGTTCTTATTGCTTCGGCCAGAGCGATATTTAAGTTCAAAATCAAAGGATGCCAGTTGGGCTGCCCAGCGTTGCTCAGTGGCCCCCAGCTTAGCGGATGACAGGTGGCTTAAGGGGTTGTTGTCGGTGTAGACAACACATTTGTGGCCCAACAGATACTCCCGAAACTTTTCGGTCATCGCCCACTTGAGCGCCAAAAACTCCAACTTCATGGAGCTGTAGTTTTGCATGTTGCGCTCAGTGGGCCTCAAACCACGGCTTGCATAGGCTATAGGCCTCACCTTACCGCCCTGCTCTTGTGATAACACAGCCCCAAGACCTCCATAGCTGGCATCCACTTCCAAAATAAATGGGAGCGTGAAGTCTGCATAAGCCAGAACAGGTGCCGATGTGAGCCTGGCTTTGAGTGCCTCGAAGCTACTGTGGCACTCCTCTGTCCAGCGACCAGAAAGTGTCTGATCAGCCCGCTTGGACTTTGGGCCTGCCAGTTCTGCCACCAGCTTATGCAGAGGTGCAGCCAGCCTTGCAAAACCATCTACGAAGCGGCGGTAATAACTGGCAAAGCCAAGGAACGAGCGCAGCTCAGATGGAGTGGCAGGGGGTGGCCAGCTGGAAACGGCCTCGATCTTACTAGGATCAGTTGAAACACCTTTGTCAGAAATGACATGGCCCAAGTAACTGACTTCCTGTTGAAAGAAGGCACACTTACTGAGCTTCACCTTTAGCCCTTCCCGCTGCAGACGCCCCAGCACCACACTCAACCTCTCCAGATGTTGCTCGATGGTAGAGGAGAAGACCACGATGTCATCCAGATAGAGCAGCAGAGACTGGCACTGCTGGTCACCAAAAATCCGCTGCATCAACCTCTGGAAGGTGCTGGGAGCGTTGCAAAGCCCAAAGGGCATACGGTTCCACTCAAAGAGGCCAAAGGGAGTACAAAAGGCAGTTTTGGAACGATCAGACTCTACCACAGGGACCTGATTATATCCGCTGGCCAGGTCCATGGTCGAAAACCAACGGGCCCCAGTCAAGGCATCTAAAGACTCGTCTATACGGGGCAACGGAAAAGCATCCTTCCTGGTTTTCCCATTAAGGAGCCTGTAATCAACACACATACGAACAGTGCCATCCTTCTTCTTGACCAAAACAATTGGAGAGGCATAGGGGCTGCTGCTCTCCCTAATGACCTGAGCACTTAGCAGTTGGTTAATATGGTCTTTAACAACCTCATACTCAGATGGAGGGATGCGGCGGTAGCGTTGCTTCACTGGGACATCATCCAAGAGGGGGATCTCATGGGAAATCAGGTCAGTACAACCAAGGTCCCCGTCATGGGCCGAAAAGATGGAACTGTACTGACCAAGAAGAGCCCTCACCTTATCCTGTACTTCAGCAGGCAAATGACCCAAATCAATGGCTGCTATCGAATCCTGCACTGGTGGGGAGACCGACTGAGAAGCCACTGTAGCCACCAAAGTTGGCACCTCAGTAACACCAGCAGGCAAGCTGACAACACGCACCTCGTCTAAGGTGCCAACAACTGCATGAGGATAGAGCAACACATCGGAAGCGCCGACATTCACAATGGGAATGTAGGCTGTGCCCCGTACCACCGGCACAAGGGCAGGAGAAGCCAGCAGTCCGGCTGGCAGGCCAGAGTCTAATGGTTCAAACAACACAGTGCTGCCAGAGTACTGCTGCGAGCAGGTGGCCGCAACAATCTTCAGCACCCCACCTGGGATACGACAAGCCCTTTTGCCACGAACCTTTACCTTCCCTGCGCTCTGATCAATCTCAACATTGGCTTGATGACACTTTTGCAGAGCCTGCATGACACGCTTGGGGACCTCAGACACCACCGGCAGGTCGAACAACGCCAGGCCATGATGCCCAAACAACTCCCTGTAGCACTTACGTATAACATTCATCCCTAGAACACCTGGAACCTGGGAAGACATACAGCCAGGAGGATCCTTGACCACCAAAATCCCACAACCTGGCAACCTCTTACCACAAAGCTCCACGTCTAGCTCAAGGTAACCAACATAGGGGATAGCCAGGCCATTGGCTGCTCTAAGCTGCAGCCAGTGACACGATTTCAGGCGTTCTTGGCCCCATGGCTCAAAGTGCTGTTGAAAAAGAGACTCTGTAATGGTTGACACCATAGACCCTGTATCTATCAGACAAGAAACGGCAATGCCGCCCATGCTCACATCTAAATGGGGACAAGACGACATGAGCTTGGACACTTCCACGTCACCTACACCCCTGGAGCCCGTAATTGCCCCGCCCAAACTGTGGCTCTGCAGCTCGGCGGGCACTAGTTTTCCGGCACCTGGGCAGGGTGGAATGGCCTGTTTGACTGGGAGGCTGGCAAAGGATGCTGAACACGGAAAGGGACACGGGCCGCATCACACTCCCTAGCAATGTGACCTGGTTGCTGGCATCGCCGACAGATTATGGGACCACGAGAAGCTACTCGGCTATGCTGCCGAGGGCCCTGCAAATGGGAAATGCTCTGAGTCAGTTGATTCAACTGCTCCTGCTGTAACTTTAGCATTTCACGCAACTCACGCAGCTCGGGTATTGGTGGGGAACCAACACCTCTCTGGCTACTACCCTGAACCACACACTGAGCACCGAAGATAGAAGGGACAGATTGACTCCGACCCCTAACACCCCCGGGTAAGCCCTCGCGTTCCCACCTGATGGCCTCACTCCTAACCTCAAGTAAGGTAGCGGTAGGCTGCCGGCGCACAAACTGTTTCAGCTCACGACGAAGGGCCCCATCCAGCACATGCTCCACAAACTGGTCACGTAACAAAACCTCTGCATTGGGTATGCCACTGGGTGCACGCTGCTTCACAGTTGTCATGAGACTCATCAACACAAGTGAAAACTCTAACAGGGTCTCGCTTTCTTGCTGCCGTCGAGAAAAAAAGGCTTCTTGTAAAGCTACATAGGACTCTACGCACCCATATAGCTCCTGTAGCACCTCTATGATTTTATCTGGATCGGAACGCTCTCCACTGGAACGGTACTTAATCTCCTCACGTGCCTCACCTTCCAAGTGGTCAAATAAGAAGAATGCCTGATCGGATGTAGACAAGTGACGTGCTCTCATACAAGCTTGAACCTCCTCCAACCACTCCGTTAACCCCATCCCTAACTTTCCCCTAAATGTGGGACATTTTCGGTCTCGGGGCACAAAAATCAGTCGCTCTGTTAAAGGAGCACTGGCAGTAGAAGAAGCAGGTGTATGAGAAACTGGGGGCGCTGTGCTAGGGCCAGGCACGGCCGCAACCTGTTCCTGTCTCAGCCTCTCGTTATCTGCTCTTAGCTGAGCGACAACTTCCCTCAGTTCCTGCAATTCTGCCTCCATGACAACCTGTAACAACTAAAGCTTTCCTACCGTAAGGATGAGACCACGGAAAAGGGAAGAAGGAGGGCAGGCTCCTCACAGGACTCTTCTCAAATCCAAGAAATCGACTGCTGCTTTGCCTCGGAAGAAGAACACAGGTCAGACACCAACACTTAAAATGCTTGACACTCCAAATGGTAACACTGTCACAGATTCTCATTCAAAGAAAAAAAACAAAATACCAGAATATGCGTCTCTGCTCTCAAATTGCAAATCCTGCCAACAACGCCAGATTGTGGCGGCACAAGGTGCGTGCTCTGGACGGCACTCCGTTATTACGGCATTTCACGCCAAACAACGCCACCCTGGGGGTTTCACCCAGGGACCTTTTTACCTTTTAAAGGACAACTTGTAATGAAAATAAGGCACTCAGGTCCGTTTCACAATGAGGCAGAGACCACATAACTGGGTACAAAACATTTATTTATTTTAGTTCAAATAGTCTTAAAAATGTATTAAGAAGTCACTCACTTGGGCAAAAATGGGGACCAATCAGGGCTGAGACTTAGTGGGGGGAGATGGGTCCAAAACAAAGGGGATCCCAGGAACACCACACGTGAAGTAAATAACAGTGAAGCAAAATCAACCTAAAAAGTGCAAAACACAAGAGGGACACCGCCACCAGGACACCAATCCACCACCATAGGCTCAGCACCTGAATGGGGGAAATCAGAGGACAGCAGGTGAGAACACTAACATTAAATACAATGAATCAAACAAGAAATCCAAGACTTAATCTTACATCTAAGATTTGACACAACTAAAATAGAATTAAGATTTACATCAAATGAAATTCACCTGCAACCTGCAAAGACCAAAATAACCATAAATCTAACAAATCAGAATTACAGGTTGCAGTGAGACCAATTATTACAAAAGAAAATAAAGAAAAGATCATAAACTACTAATCACAAAGAATGGAATAAATTCTCCCACTGTACTCTCTCAAACACACGCACACACACAAAACAAGTGACAAGGTTGACAGTACACGGTTCAGTATGGGATTGCCGAGCAACGATTAGGCCACGGCAACGCTTAAAGAAAGCCTGGACGAAGGCTAACACTTTTAGCCAGCTGTAGTGAGCAGCCAGGAGCCAGACAGACAGCGTTGAAGCCCCGCAACCTCGGATGCAAATAAAAGTCTGTGTCAGCGCAGTGTGAGGCCAAGCAATGAGTCAAAGCAATAGCTACGTAAAGCAATGCAGCTGTTAGCAGCACGGCAGCTAGCGGTGAGGCAAAGCAGCGAAGCAAAGCAGCGAAGTGAAGCCAAGCAAAGCAAAGCAGCGAAGTGAAGCAAGGCAAAGCAAAGCAGCAGCGATTTCTTGCAGGTTAGCGGTTGCTATGCCGCTACACAGGTGTCTTTAGCCTACAATAAGAGAACAGATATTAGCAACTTACGAGTGGCTGGAGGAGGAAGCTACAGTCACTGTGCTACATACCGGTCAGGCAATCACGGTCGGCACGGTGTGGAGCAACACGATCCGCTACACAGCAACCAGCAGCGGACATTAAGCAGCACACAACCAGCAGCGAGCAACGTGCGGCCAGCAGCAACACCCAAGCGAGCCTGCTAAAATAAAATGACCACCATGAAAACTGGAGAGACAACGTGAGACCAGACTATAGTCGCAACCGGCAGCCTACCTGCAACCAAGTGAAGGGCGCCAGGAAGTCACGTGACCCAGGCTCTGTCAGGCAAGAGGACAACCAGGTGCCCTATGCCTGCCTTTATAAGGTGCTCCCTCACAGTGATTGGCTGGAAAGAGCCACACAGCTGAAACCCATCAAACGCTCCTTCATACTGCTACATCTGCCTCCAGGTTGAACAGCGCTATTGTCATCTTTTTGGACGACATTAGCAAAGTGGAGAAGGTAGTTGAGAGTGGTGTTGTGGTGAATGATTCGTTTACACCTGTTCTCCCGCTGGTGAATCCAGCAAAGAAAATCATGATCTCTAATGCACCTCCATTCATTAAAAACAAGGAGTTGGCCAAAGAGCTGTCGCGCTACGGGCAGCTGGTGTCTCCCATTAAAATGGTGCTTTTGGGATGCAAGTCACCAAAACTAAAACATGTGGTGTGTCACAGAAGGCAGACTCATGATCCCGAAAGACAACACGGCGGATCTAAACCTGACCTTCAGTTTCAAAATTGACAATTTCAGCTACATTGTGTTCGCAACATCTGAAACTATGAAGTGTTTTGGTTGTGGGGATGAGGGACATGTGATCCGCTCCTGCCCTCAGGCTAAAGAGCGGCCCGGGTCAGCGCGGACAGCTGAGCTGGCGGGCTCAGATCAACCAACTGAACGCGGCCCGCTGGAGGGTCGATCGCGCCTGAAGCACCGCGACATGAGGTGGAGCCTGATGAGCTCAGTACTGTACAGTCTGCAGAGAAAGAGCAGGAGTTACAGGCAGACATTCAGGACAGTGAGGAGGTAGTGACAATGCAACAAGATGAAAGTGAAAGTCAAGTCAGTGATAACAGAACGGTCCAGACCAGAGAAACCTCTGAGGACGAGAAGCAGGCAGAGGAAACTGGTGATGCACAGAGAGAAAGGTGCAGTCAAGAGTGTTGAGAATGAACTGATGGCTGGAAAAATGTGTGAAGAGAAAGCTCCACAAAAGAAATCTCAAAAAAGGAAAAACAGTGCTGACAAAGAGCAGAGCGGTGCTAAAAACAAGAAACCTCTGGAGGAAGTGTCAGATGATGAGTGTGAGTGGACGCCTTCACAAGAGGATGAGATGACTTTTTATCCCCTGGAGAAAATTAAAAGGTTTCTGTCACAAACCAAAGGACAGAGGGCCGTTAAAACAGAGCAGTTTTTCCCTGATCTTAAAGGTTTTGTCAGGTCTGTGGCAGAGCTGAGGAAGGAGGAGGGCGCCTTCTGTGACCAAGAGATTTATCGTCTCAAAAAAATAGTGACAAAGGTCAAAGCTCAGCTGACTGATGATGATGAATGAATGGAAGAAGCCTCTCAACATACTATTTGTATGTGTCTCTGTGTTATTGGTGTTTTTTTCTTTTCAATGAGTGAATTAAAAATAGCCTCATTAAACATCAATGGAGCAAGAAGTGACATGAAAAGAGCTTCTCTCCTCAAGCTGATGGAATAAAAGCACCTAGATGTGATTTTTGTTCAGGAAACTCACAGCAACAGTGAGAATGAACATGACTGGAGGAAAGAGTGGCCGGGGGAAGCCATTCTCAGCCATAAAACCTCCAACAGTGGTGGAGTGGCTGTGCTCTTTTCCAACAGTTTTACTCCTTTTTCTTTTGAGGTGGAAGAAATTATGAGTGGTCATATTTTAAAGGTCAAAGTGCAATATGAACAGGTGAAAATGATTTTTATAAATGTGTACGCTCCAGCTTTGGGCACTGAGAGATTGTGTTTTTTAAAAGTTGTGTGTGATGCCATTGAAAAGTGTTCAAATGACTTCTTGTTTCTGGGAGGTGATTTTAACTGCACCGAAAATGCTAAACTAGACAGAAATCACTTAGAGCCTCATCCTTCTTCCTCCATCAGACTCAGGCAGCTCATTGAGACGTGTGAGCTAAAGGATGTGTGGAGAGGTTTTAACAGGACAGACAGGCAGTACACTTGGAGTCACTGCAGAGACAATCTGATTTCATTTGCAAGACTTGATCACTTTTATTGTTTTAAGTCTCTCTCTCTCTCTCTCTCGCTCTCTCGCTCTCTCTCTCTCACTCTCTCTCTCTCTCTCTCTCTCTCTCTCTCTCTCTCACTCTCTCTCTCTCTCTCGCTCTCTCGCTCTCTCTCAAGCGTGTACTGGAGCTGGAAGCCAGGGAACCACTGCACACATTCATATACGTTGATGAGGCGGGTTTCAATCTGGCCAAAGGTAGAAGGCGTGGAAGAAATCGCATCGCATTGGACAGAGAGCAACCACTGATGTCCCAGGCCAACGCGGAGGGAATGTTACAATGTGTGCAGCCATCTCAGACAATGGCGTCCTCACCCATATCCCCCCTTCTCGGTCTATATAATACACAACATCTGGTCGAATATCTCCCTCCCTACTCCCCATTCCTTAATCCGATAGAGGAGTTTTTCTCTGCCTGGAGGTGGAAGGTTTATGACCGGCGTCCACATGCGCAAATGGCCCTGCTAGCAGCCATGGATGCAGCATGTGATGACATCACAGCAGAGTCATGCAGAGGGTGGATTCGCCACTCCAGGAGATACGTTCCTCGCTGCATTGCAAGGGATGATATCCGTTGTGATGTAGATGAAAATATGTGGCCAGACAGACAGGAACGTCTGGATGTGCCAGAATGATTTATCTATGTTCAGTTACAATATGTATTGTTATATTGTTCACATTTGTGCACAGCTCTACCAAAAGGGTGTTTCTTATGTTTGTTCTAAATAAGTGACTGTAGTGTATTTTTCTTTTGCACAATGCTGTAGAATTGCAAAGAGCATATACAGTAAAAATGTGAAACGTACATATTCAGTGTCTTGTACTCACTTATTCCCCTAACTACAGCAATGTGAAACTTTACTGTAGTTTTCAAATGGCTGTACAAGTAGTGTATAGTGCTGTCTTGAGCATTTTCAGGTAGTGTCACTGAGTTCTGACCTTTTTTTGCATTGGAAAACACTGAGAGAATAAACTGTCATAATGAAAACATGACAAAGCCATTTGACTATCTTGTTCATAAACGATGGTGTCAAGACTTCTCATTTTGATGACACTGGCAGTTTCACTGACATGAATACTTGCTTTTGAGGAATGGACTATCCATTCTGAGCAAGTGACGTGCTTTTGCAGGTTATCCACTAGGTTTTGCAGTTTGCACTAATTGTTGCTGTGCAAATGTTATAGTGATGTGAGAGAAGCACCAAAGCGACTGAGAAAAACTGTAATAGTTACTGTTTAACTATATGACTCATTTTACCTAGGGGAAAGTTGTTTTTTGAAGTTGCTAATCTTACCTCATCCTCTCTAAAAGGCCCTTAGGTATCCTTTCAATTTGTTCACACATATATTAAGTATAATATATTCCCTCATCCTCGTGTTTCCCTGTAGTATTACTCTTGATCCTGCTTTCACAAACAGCGTTAGCAACATGGCTGATGCTTGCCCAAAACAAAAAAGCAACCTTAAGAATCCAAAGATTGACCTAGAAATCCTGATCAAATGATATGAAAACGGTTTGTTACTTACTGATCAAAAAGAAAGATTTCAGGCTCTTTTATCTCAGGTTATATCACTCTCCCTCTTTAGCTTGCTTCCTCCATCACCAGGGTTCTTTTTCTTTTGAAGTGTAATTTCCATAGTTATTCCAACTGTTTTCCACTGTTTAGATAGATAGATAGATAGATAGATAGATAGATAGATAGATAGATAGATAGATAGAAAACTGTTTTGGTTGCACAATGAAAGATGCGCTTCTTTTGTGCCATAATTCAACCTTGATTTTCCAGAGAAAATCTAGCCCAGTGGCAGACTGAATAGTAAAGTGAAAGCAAGGTTTAGAGGGAACCAATCTATATGCAGATGGTGACATTTTCCTACAGCCATTACACCGTGCAATCTATATTTACTTCAGAATGATTAAGTTAAAATAAACGAGTTGTCTCTTGCAAGTTTAAGCAAAGGTCCTTTGCCTTGATATATCTGAGAATAATGTGGAACATCAAACCTCAAACATATAGACTGTATGATACAGATGCACTAAAAACAGTCATCAAGTAATATTCCTCCCACTCCCATTACATATCAGCCTAGCTTTTGCAAACTGGAGTCCTGTAAAATGAGTCCGAAGTGGCTGCTAGTCATGGAAGAATGGCAGCATACAGTAATAATCCTTCTTGGCTTGAAAGCTATCAGAGAGCCCTGATGACTCTAAATGGAAATGACTGAATTCCTCCCTACTGATTCACCAAACAGAACTTAATGAAAAAAGGTTTTTCTCCTAGTATGTCTCAATATTTGCTATTTTCTCTCCTCCACTGTGGCACACTTAACAATGCTGATTAGGGATGCAGTGTGTGGACAGGTTTAGTATACACCCTGCTTACACTTCAGGAAGAAAACGGCAGATAGTAGATGGTTTACATGCTTGTTTTTCTGATTTATTCATCTGCAGTGGAAGTGGGCACAATTTAGGACCTCTTATTGTCGGATATGGCCTTTGAATGAGATATAAATTGTAATACATTTCTATCAGACAAATCCTATGCAAACAGAGACACTTCTATACTTCGTTAGAAAGCTGATTAATAGTATATTCAGATTCGTGGAAAGAGGTTTGCCTTGCATAAAAGAAAATCCAGCAAATGTAATGTACATCATCATTAATATTTTTAACTGAAGGTATACAAACACGCAAGTTTGTAATCTATTGCTTGAGTCCTTTTATCTGGTGGATAAAGCAAACAAAGAAAACTTCCCTCAGCAGTCACTGTCCACCAAGTTGTCAAAAACAAATCCACAAAAAATGATTCTTTTAAAAACAAGAACAATGATGAATTGTATGTATTAAATGGGAAGAGAGAAAAAAAGAGAGAGAGAGAACTGAAGTCTCCTGTGTGTGCTAAGTTTAATGATTATCCTGAATGTAAACACCATCTGCAAGCTTTTGCTTGCTATCTCTTGGCTAATATACAGTAATCTGGCTGTTTGGGGTGAAAACTCCTTTGAGTTACGCAAGTCATCACAAATGATCCTGCGGTCAAACTTATGGCTTGTGAACGCACCATTAAAAAAAATGTTATTTTAATGAAAATCTGATGTACGGAAGCCCTGAGGGGCAACTGAGTTATTTTTCCCCTGGCAATTCATATTTTAACTTCTAAAAACTTAGAGCCGAGAGAAAATAATATTTCAAGATGAAAGTAAGGTGCTAAAGTATTGTTTCTGTAATACTCCTTTTGACCACAAGAGGCTGAAGTGCACCGCTACTAATGTCCTAAATAAGATGAAAAGCATCCATGTTCCTCCAGGGGCAGTGGTGTGCACAGACCGGGGGGGGGGCAATTGTTGAAAAACGTGCACTAAAGTGCCCTCTTCTGAGCTAAAACGTGCGCTAAAGTGCCCTCTTGGGGGCCAAAACGCACGCTAAAGTGCTCTCTTGGGAGCCAAAACGTGCACTAAAGTGCCCTCTTGGTTGGCAAAACACACTAAACTGCCCTCTTGGGTGGAAAAAACACATTAAACTGCCCCCTTGGCTGGTTAAAACATGATAAACTGGCATCTTGGGTGGCAAAAACGTGCACTAAAGTGCCCTCCAGCTATGTGCCCTTTTTTTTCTTTTCCCCCCTGCGCTTCAAAAAGTCTGTGCACACCACTGTCCAGGGGAATTTTAAATTCTGTGCACTCTAAACACAAGATGCATCTTTTATGTATTAGCAGGTTATGTATCATGACAATACAGCTGTATCAAGTGAGGTTTGTGTGTTTTGTGTGTCTTTGCCCTGTCTGCTTTCCCCGCCTCCTTGTTCTTCCCCTTCTGCAGGGCTTGGCTGATGAGGCACACCTGCAGCCACTCATCACTACCTCCATAAAAACCTCTGGTCTTCATCCCACTCCCCTGCCAGAAAATTCCATCTCGTCGGTAGAGCTGACTGTGTTCACTTGTGAGTTTTTTGCCACCTTGTGTTTTTCCAATAGGTACTGACCTGTTCTCTCCCTCATGTGTTTTTTCAGTTCCATGTACCTCGCTGCCTTGTTGCCTGACCTCCTGTTTTTTGCGCCTTCCTTGAGCTGGAGTTTCCCGGCCTGCCTTCCCGGACACCTTTGGTTCCTTCACTTATGGAGCTTTTTGTGAGAATAAACATTTTTTACACCTACATGCCTGTCTGCTTCGGGGTCCAACACTTAGTAGGCCATAACAGTATCACACCCTCCTTTTCTAAGTATGCCTAGTAGTAGGTCTAAAAGCATAAACCTTGCACTGACTGTAGATCTGAAAAAAGATCCTTTCTACATCAAAGGGGTTTATCCCCTTTTTAGACCAGCAAAGCTATACTATGAAGAAATTGCCATTTCATGTGATTTGGCACCCATAACAGTTTCAACACCACTGTTGTAAATGCAAATTATTTGTATGCCTACTCTTGTCAAACATAATGTACATGTTGGTTGTGAAAACTTGTATCTTTGAGTAAATCAATAATGTAATGCTGTGACCCTGCCCTCTCACTGAATACATAGTGCATAAGTGGGTAAAGTGGCTGCACCCTATTACAGGACACGTTACCATCAAATAGATTATGAGGCTGGTTTTAAGGTAAAAACTAAAGGACATATTAGTAGGTCACCAAAATCAGAATGATTTGCCCTTTTAGATGGGACCATAAATATTGAATGCAAATTTCCTGGGAATCTCGCAAGTTGTCTTCTAAAATTTGGATAGGTCACTTTTACTAAAATTACCCTCCTTAAGCCAAAAAATATCCAACAATGAAAGAACAAAAGGGAAGGCCCTGGCTGTTTGTTTTCCTTGTATATAAATGCACAGCCATAGTCAATAAAGAAAACGGCATCAGATCTACTCGTGGTGTGGTAACAAGCGAAGTACGCCGCGTCTCGCGCTCTTGCAAATGTTTGCTCATCTTTAAACTAACCGTATGTAACCGAACTCTTTCCTAAATCTATCCAAAGTAGTAGATTCACTAACTTGCTGATCTGCTACTGAGCTGCTGCGGCCATGCCAAAAACTAAAGCGGTGCAGACCGACCCAAACACCGAGGCGATTACCATGGCGTCCCTTACCCACCTGCTTGAGTCCCATCGAACTGCCATCTCCGAGGACTTTAAACAAAGTTTCTCAGCTCTCGAGACCAAGTTGAACCGTGTTATAACTACCGTGACAGAACACGCTGAGAAACTCGAAACTCTTGAGAGTGAAGGTGACGAGCAAGAGATACGCGTGAAGGCTGCTAAGGAAGCTATCACCAAGCTCCAGTCAGACCATGCTAAACTAGCAGCTAAAGCTGTCGACCTCGAGTCTCGGAGCCGACGCAAAAACATCAGGGTAATCGGTGTACCTGAAACCTTGGAGGGGCCCCAACCGACAGCTTTCTTCACCAAGATGCTTGAGGAGGTTTTTGGAGGGGTTCTTGATTCATCTGTGGAGTGTGAACGGGCTCACAGAGCCCTGGCACCTAAACCCCCACCCAACCAGCGACCAAGACCGGTCATCATTCGTCTTCTCACTTTCCAAGTAAAGGACAAGATCATCCGCCATGCCCGGACCATGAGGGGTAGGCTGAAATTCCGGGGCCATTCCATCCTGGTGTTTGAGGATTATCCTCCAGAGGTTGTGGAGCAGCGGAATGAGTTCAAGGTGGTCATGTCGAAGCTGTGTGAGTGAGGATTCAAGCCGGCCCTGCTGTATCCGGCCAGGCTTTACATGAAGCTGGAGTCGGGGGGGTAAGAAACACTTTCCCACGGTAGCGGAGGCTGAAGCCTTCATTGCCTCTCTGCCACCGGCGGAGAGGTGAAGGACACTTTCCTTTTCTCCGGCAAGAGGTGAGGGACATTCTTTCATTTTTATTATTTTTTTTTCTTATTTTCTTTTCACCGGGGGAGAGGTGAGAGACATTTTTCTTTTCATTTTCAAGAGGCTACAATTTTTTTCTTTTTTTTGCGAGCCGGCGGTGATGACTGCAGCGTGGTAAAAATTGTTTACACAATGGTACCAGAATACTTTGTGTGTGTGATGTGTGTATGTGTGTGTGTGATTGGTTGTGTCGAGTGTGCTTGTGGCTATCGCCGTGTCTATGTCTCAATGTAACCCCAGAAAACTCCATGATCAGTCTGTACTGTTTATATTATGGGTTCTGATGAATTTAACATCGTTGGAGATTCTCAGCACTGCAATGATATGGGTGGCTATATTACTTGTAATGTTATTGATCCGGATAACTTAAAACCATTAAATTATATATATATATATATATATATATATATATATATATATATATATATATAGATATATATATATATATATATATATATATATATATATATATATATATATATATATATATATATATATATATATATATATATATATATATATATATATATATATATATATATATATATATATATATATATAAATAATTTATTAAGAGCAGTTAAGAGCAGTCTCCAAGCAAAAACCTGTGATCTTTATTTGGAGGATGACCACTACTTATTGCTGGTGTACGCTAATGCCCACCAGACTTTGCTCTTGACACATTTTGCCATAAACTGGAAGATCTATTACTTATTCTACAAAATCAGACATATCCTTCCTCTGTCTGCCCTTCTCAAGCTGTACAAAACTCTCTTTGAACCACACCTTAACTACTGTAATGTGATATGGTGCCACACCTTCCCCAGCCATCTTAAAAAACTTATAGCTCTGCAAAAGAAAGTCATACGGGCTTTGTCCTGGTCAGAGATAAATTCCCCCACCCACCCTCTGTTCCACCGCGTTGAGCTACTAAGACTGGCTGAGCTAAACGAATATCAAAATGCCTGCCTCATGTTTCAAGTTGTCAACCGGTTAAATTCTAGACTGAGTAGTCTTGTTCCCATCTCCAGCCCCCAGCACACAAACCAAACGAGAATCAATCCACTTATATCAGGAAAATGTCTCCGACATGTACGCGCCAGCATGAGTGTCGTCTGTAGGGGGCTGCAGATATGGAACAGGATTGATGATGGCCTTAAGGCATTGCCCTTTACCTCCAACTTCAAAAGACAAATAAAAAATCACTTCCTATTGAGCTATATCTAATATAAAACTGTTTCCTCATGGACTACTGGGATGTATATGTATGATTGTATGTGTATGTCATGTAATAATTATGTATGTTCTGGTGCGCTTTTGCGTGCATTTACTCATCATCTTTGCTCACAGGTGGTAACTGTGTATATTTTTTGTCTGTACCACTACCTTTTCATGAACAATGGGGCCCCCACCTATAAGCTTTTCTAGCTTCCTTTGGGGGACCCATTCACTCTACCCAATTGACTTTGTACACCAACTGCGTTATAGTAGCTAATGTTTGAAGTGGTATTCGTGAATAAACTTAAACTTAAACTCTGACTGACCACAAAGTGATCAAAACAAATTTGAAATGGGAATGTGCAGCTGAACTCTCACCACACGACTGCTAGTGCTCAGCACTGAAAGTGCACACCCAAGTGACTTTCCACTCCATTCTAGGGGTGTTCCAATAAGGGTACCTCATGATTCGATTTCGATTGTGGGAGCTTTGATTATTGCGATTTTTAATGCTTTTTTCCATACAAGACTGATTTGGTCTTCATCTGTGGCTACATTTGTAAATAAATAGCCTATCAATTAACTCAGTTCCTCTAAATCTACACTCATTGAGTAAATAACAAGGTTTTTTGAACATTTGACTTGTATTTTAGAACAATTACATTTGTCTACAAGTCTAGCTTGCTTTTTCTGTCCATGGCAGTGATTAACTATCAGTTTTTCACTAACCAAATTAATTGAGGTTTTTCAGTATAACTCAGCAGAGCAGAGAAAGTTATGGAACGCGCCAAATCGAGGCTCGAGCCAAGTTAAGTTTATGGCTAGTAGGGAAAGTCTAGAAGCTAATATCTTCATGGAAATTCTCTCTTAAATGAGATTTAGTCAAGTCAATCCCTTATTATATGCTTTCCAAACATTATAACATTGTTTAACTTACCTCAAAGGGGGAACAACACACTAGCAAAGTGGCTCTAGTTTGAAAGACGTGGTTGTATTAGCTAGCAGGTTAAACAAGTTACACATTTTCACAGATTCTGCCTGCATACTAGTGCTAACATTTGAAAACTCTTTAAGCTAACTTTACCTCACTTCAGCCGCTCACGCTGTGCTTGTTCTATTCAAACAGCCCACCGAACAATAACATTAACTCATGCAAAGCAGTAATGAAATAACTCAATAAGGTTACCTCTCTTTGCCAGCAAATAAATCCTTGTCACACATCGCCGCATCCTCCCGACTCCCGTGTAGTTATTCGAGTAGCGACAGCAAACAGCTCCTCCTCGGGTTGAAGCTGGTGGCGGAGTGATGTCAGTGCCATGTGCAAACACGTTGAGTCGGAATGCTTCACGTAAAGGTGGGTACACACTACAGGATAATCGGGGCGATTTTTGTCCCGATTTGCCCCTTACGATCAAAGCCAGCAAAGGCCCGATTATCTGATGTTTGCAAAGGACATCGTGTCTGATTTTCCTGTGGTGTGGGGGGTGTCAAGAGTGATTTTGTCCGGTCAGATCCGACAGAGTGAAAAAAACTCAGCTGCCCAATACAAATGAAGAGTGTATGCTGTTTTGGTGGACAACTATTTTGAATATATCTGACAATTTCTCCAAATTAGACAATTTTTTGTTGTATTGTACTTGGTTATACATTTTGTGGTTTATTTGTTCACAATAAATTGATTTATATACCAAAATGACAACAAAAACAATTAAAAATGCTTAACTATACTTATTGTAATCCATGGTAAACAGGACTTAAATTTTTGTAATGGTATAAACACAACTTTCAGAAAATGAGTTAATGGAATAAGCTGGAATTACATCACCAGCACTTTAATGCTCCGAAACTTTAAGTGCACTCAAAGCAACTGAGTTATTACTTTAACATTTCATTTTTGAGGTAGTTTAATTCATTGGAATGAATTAAAATTTGAGTAGAACTAACTTATTTCTTTTATTAAGATGTACTGTTTTACAGTGCAGTAAATGTCTTCCGCGCTCTAAAATAAGAATCAGTTGCATTTGGGTTAATAGGCCTTTTCTTGACTGTACAACAAGAGTGGTTTATTGGTGTTATGAAGTGGACTAGGCTGTTATCTTGGTGGACAAATAATTAGCTAGTTGCTTAGTAATTTAATGATTAAATAATTAATACTACCATGTAAATCATTTGAATTCTAATATTACAGTAGGGTTTAGGAAAAAAAAGTACTTGCTTAGTTTTGGGAAACATGGTTTGGTTTAAAGTAGACCCTTTCACAACATTCAACACATTTGAAAGGGCAACTTCTGCCAAATGCATATTTTTCTGGTCCAAGCCGCAAAAAAACAGCATGATGGTATTATATAGTCAACATAAGTTATGCAAATGTTTCCTTAGCCCAAAATGAGGACAGCAGCGCCAGCCACTGTCATAATCATTCTTAAATTTGCTATTTTACTTCTTCTAGTTATCCTATTATACACCACATAATTTCAACAATTGTTTTCAAAGTGAACATAATCAAGTATGTTCACATGGAGATGTGAACAAATATTGTGTTGCTATGGCTCAACATTTTAAAACCTTTTCCACAAAGGCCTCCTGCCTGGATTAGTCTATAGACTGAAGGCTGAAACACTTCTTTATCTGAGTCAGGGATGCCCAAAGTGGGGCTTTGTGGGGTTCAATTTGGCCCACCAGCTGTTTTCTAGCAAGAGAAAATTGTAAAAATCAATCTTAATTTTTTTTTTTCAAAATGCTCTTTGAATATGTAGGATGTCTAACTTTTAATTATTTTTCATCTACTGAGCCGAAGGATTTGACTTTTCCTTTCCACTGGGCTTTATATTTCTCCCCAAGAGTCCACTTTTTAGTTAGTGTGCTTTTTACTGTCCAACTAAAAAATGGTTATTGTCCATCATGCTTGGGTGCATGAAGGAAAATGTCTCCCACACAATAAGTAAAAAAAAAAAAAAAAAAAAATGAGAGAATAGCAAAAGAAATTCTGGCATTGTCAGGAGAAATGGGAGAAATCCTTTTTAGTTTGTTATTTTTCTCTACACCCAGTGCACTCTTCGGTCTCTGCTCTGTCATTCACTCAACTTTACACAAAGGAAGACACACACATACATATATATATATATATATATATATACATATATATATATATATATATACCATTTACATTATTTCACTCAATGCCTGATCAGGGGCCTCATTTATAAAACTGTGCGTAGGATTGACGTCAAAAGGTTGCGTACGCACGAAACACTGAAAGAGCGTACTCACAAAAATATCCTGATTTATAAAACAGTGCGCACGCACGTCCTATGCCAATTTCCCTTTATAAATCACGCTCCACTCTAAATGAAGCGCACCTGTGTGCGGGTCATACCACGCCCATATTTGCCTATTTGCAATTTCACCCAGTGTGAGGTGGAAGTTCTTGTTGAGGAGGTGGAGAAGAGGAAGGTTGTATTATTTGGTGGACACAGTGTTGGGTCGGGTCACCAATGGCAAAAAGGCTCTAGAGTGGCAGCATGTGGCAGACAATGTAAATGCTGTTGCCTCAGAAGGTCAGAGTCAGAGCGTCTGTGCCACGGGCGGGGGAACGGGTCAACAGGAGCTCACCCCGCTGGATGAAAAACTGGCGGGGATCCTCGGGAATCCCTCCTGAGTGGAGTGGTGACGGAGGTGGAGGGGGACACCGATGCCGGCCCACAAGGAGCAGAAGACCCCGGTATGTCATTTGTATTCCCATATTTGAAATGAGTGTAAACCAAATGCATTCAAGTTGTGTTCACACATTTATGTACAGAAACAATTGAGACTCCATTCACAAAAAAGACTTTTATTCAAAAAATGTATTTCAGTTGCTGCGGGTCCAAGTGAGGTCAGCGATGCTGCAGCTGAGCCATGTGCGCCCAGCGTCTCCACTGCACCTCGTGCGTCCCAGCCCTCCAGCTGTGTCCTCACAGATGCAGTCCTGCAGATGCAGAGAGACACCATCACTGCAATAAATGATGTTGCCAAGGAACTGCGGGAGATCAAAAATGTCCTTTCCGAGCTAAACGCCACCATGAAGGAATTCATAAATAAATCGTTTGAATTTGTTTCCATACCTGTATTTTTACAAGCGACGCATCACATCCAGACGCTGGCGCAGGGCAGCAGCGTTTGGCTCAGATGCCTGGGGATAGGGGTCCGGGTTGGGGCCAAGACGATCAGCATCGGGGGGCAAGGACACATCTTTTAGCTGTGCCACGTTATGTAGCACAGCACACGCTCTCACTATAGTGCAGACCTTCTCGGGCTTGTAGGATAGCGTTCCTCCTGTGCTGTCGAGACACCACCACCTGCCCTTCAGGAGCCCGATGGTGCGCTCCACAACAGTGCGCGCCTGGTTGTGGCGCAGGTTATAGGTCCTCTCCTCTGCGCGGTTGGGAAAAGGGGTGAGCAGCCACCGCTGGAGGGGGTATCCACTGTCGTCTGCAAGGTCAGTGAACGGGTTAAACACTGGTAAAAAAAATTGCAAGTCTTAGGATTTCCACATTAATTATCCTTACCTAGAAGCCACCCATCACGTACAGCTCCGGCCTCCAGTCTGCGCCCAACACTGCTGTGTCTCAGTATGAATGAATCTTGGGTTGACCCAGGCCACCGAGTCACTACATTTGTAAGCAACATGCCTGCATCACATACGAGTTGGACATTGAGGGAATGAAAATGCTTACGATTAATGAAAGCAAATTAATTCTCACTCGGTGCTCTTATAGCAACATGAGTGCAGTCAATGGCACTGATTTCATTTGGGAAACCAGACATTGCTGCAAATTGCGCTTTTTTATTTGCCTGTTCACCCACCGTATAAGGAAACTTTATGTACTGCTGCGACAAACCAATTATACCTCCCAACACGTCTGATGGTTGGCTGGGATATCCCTGACCTGTCAATTCCCTCTGTAATGTTCCAGTTGAAACCCGAGTGTTGTGAGCACTTGAAGCGGGCGGGACTGGCACGGCGAGGTTTCTGTGGGTGCTCCTCTCTAACGCTGGGCCCAATACCGCACATAGATCCAAGAGGACAGCTCATGGGAGTCGGAAACAGCTCATCAGCCACTCATCACTGTTGGCCAGTGGATCTTGCTGGTCACTGAAGTTCCGCTCCCTCTGTATCCTTCTGTTTGCCACATCCTCCAACAGTGCCAAAGCAGCCATTGTGCGCCATAAAGCACAGTGAATACATGCCTTTATATACCCATCTATTAGGTAATATCTGCTACACGTGTGAGAATTACCCTGATTGGCTAACAGTCCTTCAGACTAACAATATAAGATAATTAAAGTCTTTATTTATATGGCAACAAAACACAGTTACAAAGTGTTTTATGCGTTATGCATTGAAAACGGAGATGAAACGAAATGGTCTACATGATATAGGATATTAATATATTAAACTGCATTCATATCAGTGTAAACGTAATTTGCTCTACTGTTGTCTTACTATTGTTCTAAATCATATGTTTCCCATGTGCACTCCAGGGAGTTTGTTTGTTTATTCATTGTAGAAATAGTTTTTTAATACATTTCTTGCAAATAAACTGTTCATATATGAGAGGTAATATTACTATTTATTTTACACGATGAGTGTCAGTTTCACACAGTTTCTCCCGTTTCTTTCTTCTGCCATCAGTGGCGCAGTTTCTCCTTACCCCAGTTATGTGCGTACGCATGGGTCAGAGTTTGCATGGAGGGCCGCACATTTTCCCGTCAAGTTCTCTTTTTATAAATCCCACAGTGTGCGTAGAGAGTTGCGTACGCATTATTTTTGTGCGTACGCAACGTTTATAAATGAGGCCCCAGAAAAGTGGAACATGAAATTCTTCTTGATTCCATATTCAAGTCCATCAAATGCATTGGTCCTGTCATTTTGGTTTCACTGTGTATGTGTGTGTGTGTGTGTGTGTTTTATCTGAGTTTTCTAGTTTTATGTTGTCTTTTGCCCTTTGACCTAAGTTCTTCGCTGTTTCAGTTTGTTCTGTCCTCTCTGAACTATACAAACTGGACAGTTGAGTATTACCCTTACTCACAGGGAACTTTATTAAACACTTTCCATAACTCATTCTAAGTACAATGCGGTCTCTACTCTTTTCAGGTACAACAACAACTGCGCATGTGCAGTGCTTCAACTAATGCAGTCCGTGTAGAAACAACAGTAGGAAACAATACTGTTGTTACATCCCTTTTCTTTTAAACAAAATTAACAACAGAAAAGAAAACAGATTTTCATTTACTCACTTTCTTTTTCTCAGTCTTCCTCTCAAATTAAATGATAGCAGAATATCTTTGTGTCAACTCCTTAAACACTATTATTACTATTAACCAATACAACATCCTCTGGATATAAAGTGCAAACTTACCCACAGCTTTCAAAAAGCTAAATTATACTCTCCTTTTAGTGTAGCTTTTCATAAACAAATAACATTACAGTATGAAAGTCCAGGAACATTTTCTTTCTTTTTTTGTTTTCACATTATAGAACCCATATATTTACTTTAACCTTTTCTCCATTCTCTTTCCTTTGCATTCACACTCTTTCTCACTCTATGTCATTATCCCTCAGTTACCTACAAAGTCATTCAGGTATCTAGGTTTCTGAACTACAAGTCCAGACCTTGTAGTGACACTGTGATTTTTACCAGTGTCCTGTGTAGGCACCTGTGTCTCTGCTGTATCCACAGGCCTTGTTGGTGTTGGAGTAACTCTTTCAGTGTCCATGGCTCACCTGAGATGGCGGCGATTCCATCTCCAGACACTGCCGGAGTCCAGCTCCACTTTGTAGGATCTATGACCCACTGGGGTCACCACCCTTGCTCTCTTCCAGGTTGTGTTTGGCTCATTGTAATATTTTGCTTGCCTTCGTTGGTTATGTATGAGTCCTTCTTTGGTGTCCTTCTCACTTTTGGCCTCAAAAGGCACTCTTTGATGGGCAGCAGAGTCCTTGTCCGTCTACTCAAGAGCCTCTGTGCTGGACTTGCATTCAGCCCTTGTGTTGGAGTGTTCCTATGATCAAGTATGGACAGGTATGGATCCTGTCCAGACATCTTTGCCTTCTTCATAAGCCGCTTGGCTGTCTTCACAGCTGATTCTGCTTTCCCGTTACTTTGCGGGGAGCCAGGTGAGGAAGTAATGTGAGTGAATTCCCAATTTTGGCTGAATTTTTTGAACTATCTGGAGGAATACTGGGGCCCATTGTCAGAAATGACAACATCTGGAATCCCCTGTCTGGCAAAGTGTGCTTTTAACTTCCTGATAACTGTGCTTGACATTGTATCTGGGAGGTAATCAATTTCCCAAAAGTTGGAAAGTAGTCTACTGTTAACAGATAGTCTCTGCCTTCAAAACTAAAGAGGTCAGTACCCACTTTAGCCCATGGTCTGTCTGTGATCTTGTGCGGCTGAAGTGTCTCTTTCTGCTGCTTACGATCTACTGACCTCCATACATCACACTTTGTCACAAATGTCCTTATGTGTTCATTCATACCTGGCCAATAAATGCATTCTCTTGCCCTTCTCAGACATCCCTCAATCCCTAGATGTGAAAAGTGAATCCGTTGGGTGATGTCACCCTGTAGTGATTCAGGGATGACAACTCTCTCTCCCCTGAAAACAAGTCCATCCTGGGTGCTCAGTTCATCCTGAAAGGAAAAGTAATGCATTATGTCAACAGGTACATCTTTCTTATTTTGTTCCCACCCTTTCTGAATGGTGTTGATCAGGGTCTGCAGCTTTTTGTCTGTCTGCTGAGATTGGTACAAAAGCCACCATGTTGACAACCTCAACCTCCAAGTCTCTCTGGCCTTTGTAACTGTCTCTCAGATACGCTCTGCTCAATGTATCAGCCAGTAGCATGTCACGACCTGGAACATAAGTAACATTTAGGTCATATTTTTGCAGTCTTAGCAACATTCTCTGAAGTCGTTTCGGTGCATTCCACAGTGGTTTTTTGATGATATTTTCAAGTGGTTTGTGGTCTGATTGTACATTAACAGGTCGGCCATAAGTATACTGATGGAACTTTTCCATCCCAAATACTATGGCGAGGCACTCTTTTTCAATCTGGGCATAGCCCCTTTCTGTCTGTGTTAGTGCCCTGCTTCCATACGCCACAGGCCTGCCATTTTGTGGCTCATAGTATTTCAAGACTGGTACCTGTGTTATTTTGTCTTTTAGTCTCTTGAATGCACTCTCCTGCACCTCGGACCATTCCCACAGACTCTCCTTGTGTGTTAGCTGCCTCAGTATCTCGCAGTCATCTGAGAGGTGTTCATAAAACTTTGCCAAATAGTTCACCATCCCTACCAGTCTCTGGACACCTTTAACGTCTGTAGGCGGTGGCATGACTGTGATGGCTCGAACCTTCTCAGGATCGACTTTCAAACCCTCAGCCCTGAGAAGGTGTCTGATGTAAGGCACCTCCTGCTTTCTGAGCTTGAGTTTTTCTGCATTCAACTTGATGTTCCTCTCTCTGCATCTCCGAAGGAACTGTTGGAGTTTGTTGTCATGGTCTAGACTTGCGCTCTGCATTGTCTCACCCTCTCCTGTGATGAGAACATCATCCGCTATGATGTGGATGCCTGGCAAGCCTTCCAGTGCTTGCATCAGCTTGCGTTGAAAAACCTCAGGCGCTGGGCTGATACCCATTGGCATCCTGAGCCACCTAAATCTCCCAAAAGGTGTGGCAAAAGTGGTAAGGTAGCTTGATTCTGCTGCTAGCTTCACATGCCAGAATGCATGTTTTACATCGCAGACAGTGAAAACTTTTGCCTTTGACATGTCTGGCAAAATGTCATCTATAGTAGGCAGTGGGAAATGGTTTTGTTTCAGAGCCTTGTTTAGCGGTCTTGGGTCGATGCAGATTCTGGGCTTTCCATTTGGTTTCTGCACCGACACCATGCCACTTATCCAATCAGTACTGCAGTCAACTGGTGCAATAATCTCTCTGTCCACAAGACTCTGCAATTCCTCTCATAGAGGTTTCATCATAGCCACAGGGACTCTTCGCTTTGGGAGTTTCAAAAGTTCGACAGTGGAGTCAATCTCTATTTTGTATTCCCCTTCCAAGCATCCATCCCCTGTGAACACATCCTTGAACTCAGTCTTTATCTCATCCAAAGTCCATGTCGACTCACTGGTATCAGTTGTGGAAGCAATACTATCAGTGGCAAATATGTTCTCATACTGTACTTTTATGAGTTTCATAGCTTCACTAGCTTTCCTGCCAAGCAGGGGTGTTTTACAGTCCTCTCCCACAACTTGAAACTCCGGTCTGTACAACTTCTGGTTTCTGGGATTTCTCACTTTTACCTTGCATTTGCCAACTGGTCGTAACTTGGACTTGTTGTACATCACTAGCACTTTATCCGTGTGTTCAATCTGTGTGTCTGGATTCAGCATGTGTACTGGCATAACATTGCATGTCGCTCCACAGTCAGTTTGAAAGCTCACCAGGTTGTTGTTGATCATCATTCCAGCGAACAATTGCTGCGTTTCATTCTGTGCCATTCTCATGTCCTTTATGTGATTCACAGCCTCCATCTCTTGTGTAACTGCTGTGACTGTCATTATATCCTCACAGGAGTCCAAGTCTTATTCTGTAACAGCGTGCACTTTCTTCCTCTGTTCTCTGTGACTCGTTTTGCTCCTGCAAGTCACTGTGAAGTGGTTTTCTTTTCCACACTTTTTGCATCTTTTCCCAAAAGCAGGACATTTTGTTTTTTGTCCTTCATGCATTCTTCCACAAAACTTGCATGCTATTTCTGTACTTTTGTCTGTCTTTGTTTTCCTCTGGAAAGCATGCACTTCCTCAACTACTTGTCCCTCAATAGTCTTGCTGTGCTCACGAGAGATTTCCATAGCTCTACACACCTGTAGACATTTATCCAGTGTCAGATCATCCTCTCTGAGCAGTCTTTCTCTCCAACTCGAGCTGTGTGTGCCACAAACAATCCTATCCTAATAAAGGAGTCTTGTAGCCCACCAAAATTGCAGGTGCTGTCTAACATCCTCAAGTCTGTGACATATTTGTCGATTGTTTCATTTGGGCCTTGATTTCTTGCAAAAAAACGTTTTCTTTAGACAGTCTCATTGATTTTAGGAGTACAATGTTCATCAAACCTCGCTATCATACAACCCACAGTCCTGTTTGCTGTATTCACACCACTCATTAGCGTGTTGCAGAGCTTTCGTCCACGCTCCCCAATGAGGTACTGAAACAGCATTACTCTGGCAGTCTCGTCCGCGTCTGGTAATGCTAGTGCCATGTAGAGAATATAATCCTCTTTCCATGATTTCCAGGACTTCACTAGGTTACTTGCGTCCATATCCCACTATGCGGGCGGTTTTAATCCCTCCATGTCTCACTTGTGCACACGTGCGTCTTCTTCCACACTCGTCTGGACCGCACGTAGTTACGGTGTTTCACGCTGTAAGTCCGCCATTTGTCAGCCGGACCGCTGCCACCATGTTTCAGTTTGTTCTGCTTTTCCAGCCTATCAGCCCGTTCCCTGTTTCTAATGTTTTTTGTTCATTTCTCTCATCTGCGTTTCTCCACCTCACTCCACCTGCACCTCATTCCCTCATTAGGTCTGCTTGTATTTGAACCTACGTTGTTCTCTCAGTCTTTGGTGATCTGTCTGTTCAGTTCTCATCATCACGTAACTCCTGTTATCCTGCGTTCCTGTGTCTTTCCCTGGTCCTTATGTGCTCCCTGTGTTCACGTTGGACTTATGGTTTGTTCTCTGTTTTTGAGTTACTGTTGCCTTTTGATGCCAGCCTGTCTTGTTACCTGCTTATCTTTTTTTAGATTGTTAGGAGTAGTTTTCAGCTTTTATTAAAGCTCGCTTTTTTTTTCTGTCTGCTCCTGTGTCTGCATTTGGGTCCAGTTTTTGCACTTGTTTTGGAGTACATATTGTTTCTTTTCCCATTTTTGTTGCATAAACTCATGCAGCCACACAGTGTTTGATCAGATCAAGTATCATAGCAATGCCAGTGCCAGCTGTAAACCAGACAAACCATGAGTCAATCAAATGGCCTTAACAACTGTTCACCAACACCCACACACTGTGTGAGTGAGTCACTGCCACCCACATTATCTGACAAATAGAGACTTCTCAGCTTCTCATGAAATTCTCACACTGAAACCAGCATAACATTGAACGAGAGTTCACATTGCATTCCGATGATTTAGGATTTCTCGTGTTTTAATGGATGAATAGAGCTTTTAGCATGTGACGTTCAAGGTAAAGGCACTGAACCCCAAAACTGCCATAGCTATCTGAGTCTTCAGTGGCTAATGTGTTTTGATGTCTCTTCTTGGCACCTGATTCATCTAGTTTTTAGTGACAAATTAAGCAGAATGTTTGCTTGTGCAAGTGTATTTAAGCAATATTACCCTCGAGGGTGTGCTTTAACGTCATTTGAGCACGACAGTGATGCGGTCCGCAAGCGACACTGAAGTCCCAGATTTTCTAGTCCCAGATGATGAACTCTGAACTAACGTTCATGTTTTATCGCGGTCTCGGAATTTCCCGAACTAAATCAATACTGCACAGATAAACAGAAAAGGCTTATTTTTATCGCCCAAGTCATAACAAGTTATATAATTCTTTTATATTTTTTATAAAATGTTTTCACCGCGGCCACACTAGTGTCTCTCACACTGAAGGGAAAATAAATAATAGCCGGGCGTTTATTTGTTTCAGTCACTTAACAGATCAGGCGTTTATTTGGGACCAGGGGTCCGTTTCACAAAGCAGGTTTAGTGAAAACTCTGAGTCTGTTAACCCTGAAATGAGGGAAACTCTGAGTTTTCCGTTTCACAAAGGGAGGTAACTCAAACCAGAGAAAGAGGGGTAACTCTAGCCTGTTTCACAGAGAGAGGTAACCTAAGCTCTCGGTCAGTTACCATGGTAACATACTCTCTGAACCTAACCTGGTCGGGATCAGGTTTTTCTCAACAAACCTCGAGTTTCTCTCTGTCTCCGCCCTCTTTCAGTCACACACCGTATTTGATTTCCTCAGTCATTCAGTCAGCAGGCGAGTTTAGGCGTAGTATAGTACTGTTTTTTGAGAAAATCATTGCAAAAATCAGTCAGTAGGCCTACATTGGAAGTTATATTAGGTGGCGACTATTTTCACTACCATGGCATGTCCTTTTGATAATGATCCCGTGGATGAAGGTGCAGCATTACTGCGCAGAGAATTAAATATTCGTCGGGAGATGATTATCAGACCGCGCATAGATGTTCTTGCATTTCCAGACAATTATCTTTTTGAGCGGTACCGTTTCACGTCACAGTCCATCATTTACATACACAACCTGATCCGTCCTCACATTTCCAACATTACCAACCGAAGTCATGCTCTCACATCCCAGCAGATATTGTGTGTTGCGCTGCGTTTTTTTTTGCGCAAATGGGACGTGGGAGATGCAGAGCACTTGAGCAAGGCAACTGTATACAGAGCTGTCAGAAAAGTGTGCCTCGCCCTGAAATGGCTACTATCCATCTTTATCATTTTCAGCTCCTCTGCCTCCGTTAGAGGTGGCGGTGCTGGGCCACCACCCGTTTTACGGGCATCTGCTTTCTTTCTGTTGGCTGAGTAGAAGTCTGTGTTAGTTTAAATAGGCTTCATTATTTAACAGAACATGATATAGATGAGAAGACATTTATGTGTGTGAAAACAGCATTATGTTGGGGATAAAACAACTGTACAGTCAAACAGCCACTTAATATTTACTTTACAATGTAAAACATGATCAAAATGAGGTACCCCCATGAGATTATGCCGAGGTCGAAAGTTTTTATGTTTCATCTTAAGTTGCTGCCAAGTGCGCTTCTCCTCCGCGGGATTGCACCTAAATTAAATAAATTAATAGGCTACCACTCAAGCAGTTTCCCCCTGTAATATTATTGTGATTGCAAAGGACTACATTTAAACTTATGCACTGACCCGAGCACCAATGTTCTCCCACGCCGTCTCCCTCTGTTTTGCTGCTGCAGCGGTGTTACACTTCCTTCTAAAAACGTGCTCAAACTCACCGTATGAGCGCATTAATATTTCCAATTTCAGTGGGGTTAAAAACATAGCCCACCCCTCTCCTCTGGTGACTCGTCGAATCGGGGCTCCATTGATACTGTCTTTTTATACTTGTGGTGCACGTGCTTAACTCCAGGTTAAACTACTCCGAGTTGATCAAACTAACTCAAATCAGCTGCTCTGGAACGGAAAACTCAGAGTTTCCTATCTCAGAGTAGATCAACTCAGAGTTCAGGGTTAGACTCAGAGTTTGTTGAACCTGCTTTGTGAAACGGACCCCTGGCGGCAATTTGGGACAGGTGTTTAATTCCTTCCTCTCAAAAATCCGGGATGAAAATGTCACAAACTTCGCCAGCTTCTGTGAATTCTCTGGCATCCTTCTGGGCAGTTGTCTTCTGCAAGTGAAGTTGTTGCAGCGGAGGAAACGATTCAGCCGACCAGCACTCACAGATAACTCCTCATCTCTGCTGTCACTCACGGTGGCGTACATTTGTTTCTCCATCACCCTGATCATTTTGCGGGACACTCTCTCGTGGCGTGTCTGTTTGCTGATAACTCATTCCTGCATGTTTATCTCAAGCTCCTCGCTCGCTCCCAGCCTGGCCCTGTTGCTGTCCTCCTCGGACAGACGCTGAAGCAAATAAATCAAAATTAACAACAAATCGATCCATTTTGTAGCCTATTTTTCCATCGTTTCCTAATCCAGCTCTGACATATACAATGTTGCTATGGAGATGAATACAATGTTGCCACAGACTTGGTGGAGTAATATTTTGCGTAATGAGTCAGGCGTGCTGTCATGCTGATTTGAGCATGGTCTAAATTTCTTGTTGACCAATCAGATTGCTTGGTCGGAACTACTTGTTGTATAATGAAGAACAAAGCATGTCAGGCAAGGTCATTTTGTGTATGCTCATCTCTGCCTCTTGAGTTAGGGTATCACATAATCCCAAATAGGGATGCAAACAATTAATCGATTAATTGTCGATAAGAAATTACTCGATTAAAATAAATTAATTGCAATTAATTGCGTTTTGAAACCGTAATTCCGCGCCAGTCCACGTGAGGGCGCGTTTGATGCCAGACGTACTTGACGCATACGCGGGAACAAGCGAAGCAGGGCTCTGACGACAACAACAAGACAAACAAGAGGCGGTACACTGACAGGATGAAGAGGGCAAAACGGAGTGCAGTATGGAGCCACTTTAAGTTGGTTAATGACGACAAAGACGCCAAATGCACAGTATGTGGAAGTATTTTAAAGTACAACAACTCCACAACTTCGTTGAATTACCACCTAAATATGTCACATATGCCTACAATCGACACAGCGTTGGGACGAAGGGTATGTGACTCCATGAAAGCAGAGGGCAGTACCCAGCGGATATGTAACATGGTTACTACAGACATGCTGCCTATAAATGTCGTTGACATACAGGGATTTCGAGAGGTAATAAAGTACATCGAGCCAGGGTACAATATACCCTCTAGAACAACCATAACCACCCGCGTGGAAGCAAGCTACGCGAGGAAGAAGGCCGAGTTGAAAACACAACTTGCAACCGCGAATGTGGCCCTCAAAACAGACTGTTGGACTTCCTTGAATACAGAAAGCTACATCACAGTTACATGCCACTACATTGAACCGGACTGGCAGGTAATGTCAGCAGTCCTACTCACAGAGAGCATGTCAGTGAGGCATACGGCTGACAATTTAGCTGACAAGTTAAACCAGACTGTGGAAACATGGGGTCTCACCGGGCGTGTAGTTGCTTGTGTACACGACAATGCATGGAATATCGTCTCGGCAAACAGTCCCACACGAGTCAACTGGCACTCAGTTGCATGTTTCGCCCACACTCTGCAGCTGGCCATTAACGACGGTTTTGCTACCTACATTAACCGAGTCATTGTAGCTGCTAGCAGACTCGTACAACACTTCAATCATAGCAATCCAGCAAACAAAGCGCTCGCAGCAAAACAGAAACAAATGCAGCTGCCGTCTCATAAACTCATCCAATCCTGTAAAACCAGGTGGAATTCAGTCAGTGAAATGTTTAACAGACTAACGGAACAGCGGTGGGCCGTGCCTGCTGTTCTCTCAGACCGCACAGTGACCAAACTCACAGAAGCGAGAACGCTGGAGCCGAGAGATGAATATTGGCAATTGATGGAGGATGTGGCGCCAGTGCTGGAAACACTCAAGTGTGCAACGACCGTCATGTCTACTGAGACTGAGGTGTCCATATCAGACACATATCCCATCACCTTCAGCCTGATCAACGTGCATCTCAAGACAGACAAGGGAGACACCAGCAAAGTGGGGGAATTCAAATCCAGAGTGCGCACTTCACTGGGTGAAAGGATGAAGGTAAGCTAAATCCATGAATTTAATTATTGCAGATATTTTGAACTGTATGCATAGGACACAAAGCACATTGTTTGACAATTGTAGTTTTTAACTGCTTCTACTATCTTTTTTAATTAATATTAATAATTAATATCAAGCAATCTATTACTGATTAATAGTGGTTCATTCATTAAATGATAAAACACTTAACCTATTAAAAACAAATGATGATTAAAATCAAAATCACATTTAAATCTAATTTATTATCTTTTTCTTCACAGATTGCTTCTGATGACCTAATGTCAACACCACCAATGCTAGCCACCATGCTGGATCCTAGGCACAAGCGCCTGGGATTTCTGACCCCACCAAGGAGGATTGCAGCTCATGCCAAACTGCTTGAAGTGCTGGCAGAAGCAGAAGCCGGACGTGGGAGCTCCACATTAGCAGATGCCGCTAGCGACCAGCAAGAGGTGGTCGGTGCAGTGCCAGTCCAGGGAGCTGTGCTTCAGAGACGCAGTGCTTATGCTTTACTCATGGGTGAAAACTATACCACCAGGAGCACCGATGACGTAGAAAAAGAAGTGGACAGCTTTCTGAAAGATCCGCCACCACTTCTTGATTCCAGTCCCGCAGCATGGTGGAAAGTCAGTGAAGGAAGGTTTCCAAGGCTGGCAAACCTGGCACAAAAGTACTTGGCCATACCAGGCACGTCAGTCCCTTCTGAGCGTGTATTCTCAGCAGCTGGCCTAACTGTTAACAGGCTGCGCACACGACTTACTCCTGACCATGTTGATATGCTGATATTCTTGAACAAAAATAGAAAGGTCAATCTATGCAATGAGGAGCACTAGGGATGTTTTTGTTTTGTTTTACGAAGACAGACACATCTATCATCAGGCAGCCTATATTTTAAGTTAACTAGAGCTACGACAGTTTAGTCCTGGTCTACTAATGTTAATGTGATACTGTCACATTTCCCAGTTTAAAGGGGATTATAAATGCTGCTAATAGTCCACATGTGATACCTTATTTACATAGTATTGTATTCTTCTATTCAGGAATGTATTTTTGTTTTATGCTGCTGCTATTAATGTTTCCAATGTCGCAGATAAGAGAATGCCCAATGTATTTTCATGTTGCCTGTGTAGCCTGTGTAATATTTTGATATTTTCTATTCAGAATATTTTTGATATGCTACCAAAATGTTATTCCCTGCCCTCAATTGAGCCCAGAATAAATCTTTGATTAAGGAATATGATTTGCATTTTTTCTTTATATCATAAGGAAGATATCATTTTATGTTATGTATACAGTAGATAGAACCTATTCAGAGGGAAATTCAGCTTCTCAGAAAAATTGCCGCTTATCAATTAATCGATCATCGATCGATAAGATGAAACAACTATCAATTAATGAATTACTCGAAAATTTGCATCCCTAATCCCAAACAGAAACAACCATTTAATTGGTATATCTAGGAATTACTAATCTGGAGCGCACTGAGAGAAATATTGATTATAGATAAAGGAACTCCTACCAAAAAAGTGTTGGAGTTGTTCAGATTGTTCACAATCCCAGGTCAACAAATATTGGTGCTTTGTCATCAGAGGTGGGACCAAGTCATTGTTTTGCAAGTCACAAGTAAGTCTCAAGTCTTACTAGTAATAATATATTACATTTTCACAAATCATGAATGCGTTCTAAAATGTGTTTTATCTGTTTTAAAAATGTGTTGAAAAAAGTGTGAATGAACTGAATCATAAAAAGGTAATGCTGACATTGTATTGCATATAGCACTATTAACCGGTGTCACAACATAATTAATTTTGTAGGTTTCTTTCCTGTTTGGTTGTATAACACTGATCTCATATTCTCATCCCAAATTTGCAAGACATTTCCTGCAAGGAAAAATTCTGTGATACTGTATGTTGTTGGATGTTGTATGTCTAAATGAAATAAAAAAAAAAGTAAATGTAAGAAATAATGGAATTATTAAATTAAAATAATGGAAAGGTTCTAGAATCCTCCAAAATGATCATGCAGTTGAATCAACACATTGGTAAAACAATTTCAACACAAACTGAACATTATACCCTTCATGGAGGGAGGATTAATTACAGCAGTTGTATTAGACTGCATTAGTTTTAGCTAGGTGCACCTAACATAGCCTACGAATTAGCAACTGAGTATATCAAAGTTTATCGCCATTTAAAAAAAACCAAACATTTTGGAGCAGCAGAGCAGAGAGATCAACAGCATCATCACGAGCTGTATTTCAATAAAGTACGTACATTTTACATGGCCTGCAAATCTCTTATCCTACATTAACTGTATAGCCTGACACATCAAAAAATTGCCAGAAAATTCTAATTTTGGCAGCTTCGCATATCGCGGGCGTGACGATCGGACCATGGTTTACTACACAGGTCCTTCACTCAACTTAATACAGAGAAATTTCCCACAAAGCAACGTTACATGACCAAACAAAAGTAACGTGGTAACTGTAACTGTCTTTGGCAACTTATATGAGGAAAAAAAATACCGCATCTGTCCTCCCGCCCGTCCTACCGACTCTTCGTCACAATTCTGCCTGAAAAACAGCGTCTGTCGTCAGCAAAAAACTTTAACTCACCGAGCATTTGTGATGAAAATAAATCACCGCGACGGTCAGCCCTCCTGACCGAGACTTCAGTGAAGTCATCATCATGACACATACCGTCACGCCTCTTTAGGAGCTGCAGCACCGGCTTTCTGTGTGAATTCACAGCGGTTTGTCTATAAGGCGGAGCTGCTTCACTCTGTGTGAATCACTCTCGGCGGAGAATTGGCGAACCGTGGCTGCGGCTTTTATGCGTCTTCTCCTGTGTGAATGGGGCTACAGTTAGCCACGAGAGGCACTCCAATTGGGACTGCAGGGAGTCAGTGGACATTCCCTCCCTAGCTAACTAGCAAAGTTACTTGAAAAATGTTAAACTAGCATTAGTTAAGCATTACCTCACTAGCTATGTTAATATTAGTTTCAACTTACCGTTATTTGTGCAACTTCAAATGTCGAACAAAGTTGGAGGTTGTTGAGTCTCCATCTGTAATTTTCGACCCACAAGTTTTACATAGTGCAATTTGTTTGTTGTTGACCACTGAGTAGTTTTTGTAGGTGAAGGAAATGATACCCATATGCAGCGATGAACGGGCCCTTGCTCCACGCATGTTAGGCTGTGGCGCCGTCGGTGGGCGCTCATGTGTTACTTGCATGTCATGTTGTAGTGTATGATGTGAAGAAACCAACCTGTAAATGTCACGTAAATGGGATGATGTTTGTCTTACTTCCTGTAACCAGTGGCTGATGCTATGGATATGACACAATATTGACGCATAGACATATTCAGGGCAACACCCTCTACCTGTGTGAACCTTGTATATAATTACACAAAATCTGTTACTGCCTGACAAGAAAATGCCTCCAAATCTGCTATGTGCCGGTGTCACAGCATCATTCAAACCAACACAACGCAGAAGCACACTGGTCACATGAGCAATTCGGTGTAGATGGGAAATTGTATGTAGAAGTTTTAAGGACATTGAAATGGACCGCATCACAATGCCTACCAGGTATAACGTAGGCGAAAGATTTGGATAACCTTTCATCTACAAGGTCTGAGGATGATGCTGACTGAATGTGAAGTCTGTGGTGTGCTGTGGAGGAGTTTGTTAAAGTACGAGGCATGGAAATGGGTCAAAATGGCGGCAAAAATCAAAATGGCTGACTTCCTGTTGGACTGGCGGTTTTGGTCCATGGACCTTTTTTGTGCATCTGGTCATGATACATATGCATACCGATATTTCATAAATTTATGGCGGGGATTTACAGCAGGGGGTTTGGTGAGTTTTGGGGTATGTTCAGGCCTCCAAAACTGCACTTAAACGTGCTGAAGAATAATAATAATCATAGCAGATTCAATAGGTCCTCCCACTGGTCAGTGCTCGGACCCTAATGGCAGAAATTATATAACTACTGCAAAGGAATTTTCATTCAGTTAGTGACCTTCTTCTGTGCTGTGTTTGCCAGCTGAGTGCAGTTGCCTTTGATAAAACTGACTAAACAACAACTGACTCACTCACTAAGCAGCACATCTCAGATTAGACTGATTATTCTGTCTGTGTCTGGAATGCATGTGTGTCAACCCAAACATAGCATTTAGCATACAGTTTGACCCAAGTCACTTTTAAGTAAACATAGACATCCAAAGATAGGTTAAATAGAAAGATCTTCAGAATAGTAGTAGTTGGCACACTGTACGGGTAGCTATTATTCTCCTAGATCAAGCCTGTCAATAAACACTGCCTCTTAAAGCATTGGGCCTTGCAGTATTTTCTTCAATTTTACAAGGCCACCAGCTCTACAGAATTTCCATCTCAACTGCTACTTTCACAGCACTTAAACGCAACAAACATTAAAGTAAAGAGAGCTGCACAGTATTTGTACAGTGTTATGCACTGGTTGTTTATGTGTCCTTCTGTACTGTGAGTTACAACCTCACACCGTGTGGAAGTCTGTGAGCACACAAACTCCTCCACAATCTATTTTAGGTTCAACTTCTTTGCTTGGTCAATGTCATTGTTTGACATTGTGAGATGAAAGAAGCTCTCTGGCCACAACTGTGACAGAAGTTGTCAAAAACAGCAGAAAGGCTTCAGACAACAAACTGAAGGTAAAAGTTCTTAAGCAATGTAGCAAATATAGAAGTCACTACTGGAGGATCCACTGCATTTAGCATATTAGCCAGACCCTGCATGCATCCAAGCTACGCTATATCTTGTGTGCGTTTGACTTGGGTCACTTAGCGTGCCTGCCAGCTCAGTGATTAAAGTAGATGCAAGCTTTTGTAGACCTATGCTGAGGTACAACAATCCTAACCATAACTGAATGGATCATTGCACTTTATTTTACTGTTTACTAACTGCTATGTCCATCCCGGTTGAGGCTGCACCTCTCCCAACTACTGACAGTTGGCCAGTTATCAGTTAACTGTTTGCTGACAAGTTCCCAAATACAACTTTATTACCTTATGTCAATGTTGTATTTCTACAACAACAACAAAAAAGGTTTTAAGGTTTAAATTCAACATCAAGAAATTTGTGGAGAGATTTCCTTATAGATGACAACCACATGAAAATCTGCAAAAGAATATAGTGATTATTTAACAATCATGGACAGTTGAAGAAACAAGTTAATTAGGGTTCTAACTCCGAAGGGGTAGAACCCTATTGAGTTTGTGCAGGTTTATTATTATATTACCGGCACAATTTCAGAAGGGTTCTACGGGGTCAGAACCCTTCTGAAATTGTGCCGGTTTATTATTATTTTTATTTGTTGTCTGCCTCTTGAGCTCTAATTCCCGTGACGTGGAACGGGCCAGAAACTTGAAACTTGGTCCAATGGTCAAGCATCAACTTTTAATAAAATGTGAGCCCAGTCAGCCACATGGTGGCGCTGTGATTGGCCGCCACGGACCACGGCCACCACGGACCAATGTATTTTCGCAATGGGCGGGGCTTAGAAATGATTGGCCATAACTCCCACACCCTTTGCCCTAACATCAGAAAACTTGGTGGGTAGGTTCACCACAGGGCTGGAAATCTACCTACCAACGCATGTTGAGCTCAACCTATAGGGGGCGCTATCAATGCTGCCATTACGTATCTCAAAGACCATTGGATGGAATTTCACCAAATTTGGTATGCATGCTCTAGGGGCAAGTATTAACCAATATCTGGAGTGCCATGTTGATAGGTGAAAGTGGGCGTGGCGTATTCGTTGTTAACCATCATTGTTTACATTTTATTAATTTATGGCGAGCTGGAAGGACCCAGAGACATGAAACTTGGTACTTAAATGACGTCCAAATGCCGCTCCAAATATGTTATCCCAGTCCGCCAGATGGGGGCGCTATAACATAGGGTGTATACTTCGAAAGGCTCTCCCTGCCAAGCCAAAAGTGCTACTGAATTGAAATTTGGTATGCATGCTCTAGGGGCAAGTATTAACTAATATCTTGAGTGCCATGTTGATAGGTGAAAGCGGGCGTGGACTATTCGTCATTAACCATCATTGTTTGTGTTTTATTAATTTATGGCGAGCTGGAAGGACCCAGAGACACGCCCCTCACACCATAAGTCTGATTGACTTGAAATTTGACACACAAGTCCAGCTCATTGTGCTCTACAAAAAAGCCTCTTGGACCGTAAAGGTCCGCCTGACTAGAATTTTTGCCAATTTGCATAATGTGAAAAACAGTAAAATGAATAGAACTTTTGAAAGATTGATGCTATCAACACCAAATTTGGTATCCAGCTTCGGGGAATGAAAAGACAACTTTCTACTATAAATGAGCCGGATTGGTCAAAAAACATGGCCGCCAGGGACCAATGTATTTTCGCAATGGGCGGGTATTTGAAAAGATTGGCCATATCTCCCACACCCTTTGCCCTATCATCACAAAACTTTGTGGGTAGGTTCAAAACAGGACTGGGAATCTGCCTACCAAAGCATGTTGAGCTCAACCTATAGGGGGCGCTATAAATGTTACACATGAGTATCTCAAAGACCATTGAACTGAATTTCACCAAATTTGGTATGTGTGCTCTCGAGGCGAGTATTAACTAATATCTTGAGTGCCATGTTGACAGGTGAAAGTGGGCGTGGCCTATTCGTCATTAACCTTCATTGTTTGCGTTTTACTTATTTATGGCGAGCTGGAAGGACCAAAAGACACGAAAATGGTACGTTGAATATAAATGATGTCCAAATGCTGCTCCAACAATTTGATCCCAATCTGTCAGATGGCGGCGCTATAACATAGGGTGTAAACTTCAAAAGGCTCTCCCCGCTAAGCAATAAGTGCTATTGACTTGAAATTTTTCATACACGTCCTCCTGATAGTCCTCTACAAAAAAGCCTCTTGCACCGTGAAAGCCGCTATTACAGAGTTTTTTGCTAATTTGCATAATTATCTCCACATTTCTCCCAAATTTATCATGATTACTTAAACATCATAATACCTATTGAAACTTTGAAATACACATCAATAGGTAAAATTTTAAAGATATTTTAATGTTCAAATAAAGTCTCTATGTGACAGTATGACACAAATGCCATTAGCATGTAGCTGAAAACCCAATTTGGAGAAATCTGGGGCTTATCATGGGTATGTGTTGCACAGATCTTTGAGGAACACGGCAACCAATGTCATCAACTGCGGGGGATGAGGGTCAGGGTGGTGGTTTAGGGCGAAAGAGGTTACAACCCGCAGATTGCCACTATATTTGAGATTGAGATTAAAAAGATAGTATAAAATTCAAAAGTATACCGGTTAGGGTTACTTTTTTCAGTTGGGTATTCTGTAGGGGTGTAACGATATTTGTATTGAACCATTTCAGTACAGGACGTCCAGTTCGGTACAGGGCTGTGCACGGGTGAGTTCCCAGAATGGAGGTTGTGTGTGTTTATTTTCTGCCTGCAGCTACACAGCCCTTTTACATCATGGCTAATACTAGCGAGAAACCAGAGCTTGAAGACCCTCCTGTGTTGCTAAAGTCTCCTGCTTGGGAACACTTTGGCTTCCTTGTTAAATATTGCAACAGAGAAAGACATGTGGATAAAATGAGGGCAGTGTGCCGACATTGTTCAGCTGAGATGGGGTATGTTTCCGGCAACACGACAAACATGCTTACTCACTTGAAACGGCACCACCCGAGTGTATCGCTGCTACAAGAAAAAAAGCGACCTTTGTGCAAACACAGCTGACTTCGGCATTCAAGCAGCCAAACTGAGACCGTATTCAGTTGTTGAAAACGCTGTTTTTAAAACACGCTAAAAGGTGATTGAGCCCCGGTATGAAGTACCCACTCGTCAGCACTTAAGTCAGAAAATAATACCAGGCCTTTATGAACAAACAAAATCTGACTTGTCCAAAACTTGTCAAAGGCAACGACTGATGGATGGACATCCAGAGCTAATGAGAGCTATATAACTGTAACTGCCCATCACATCACCCCTGAGTGGAACATCATGAGCCATAAAATATATTTATATTTATTTACTTATTTGAGAATAATTTATTTAACTTTCTACCAGGCAGCACTTTACAACAGTATTCTATTTTTTATTTTATTTTCATATTTTGTATAATGTTACAAAAAATTGTTTTACAAAAGTTCAGAATAAACAACAAGCAAATTTATGTTTTGCATTTTGTTCCCTTACTGGACCGAAAATGATCCAAGCCCTGACCTCAAAACCGAGGTATGTATCGAACCGTGATTTTTGTATATCGATACAGCCCTAGTATTCTGGCTTTATTTTGTAGAGTTTATGTTATGTTTATGTACTTTGAGTACATTTATAAACTGTTGTGAATTTGCAAATTAATGACACATACAACTGCAATTGCAAAAAAGCAGAACAGGGACTTCTATGGAAAAGGTTAATGGCAAATATTATTAAATGTGTTTCATCAATCTATGACATTGTGAAATGAAGGGGCTCACCGGCTAATCAGAGGAGTGAGCTGTGCGTGGCGTAATGTCTTGCTTTTCATTTTAGCGTCTATGTTAAGTAGTCAAACTGGCTGCGAGGGTCATGCTTCTCATGTGCACATGAAGCAGTGCCGCAGTGGCACTTCATCTATAGATTCAGATTCTAGTCTATTTTTACTGCGACATACATACAGTACATACATACATACATTTTTCCTTTGCACTCTCTTTTTCTTACTCTCCCTCTCTTTCTCCCCTCCTAGTTTCTCACTCTTTCAGTAGGGGTAAAGCAAAATCAGGTCAGCATGATTATTGTCATCATTATAATGAATTATTATATGCAAACTCAATGTAAAACAGTCAGAGCAGGTAGGAGCCACATTGCAGCAGCAATGCTGCCTGTATAGCCACCACATGCGAGTGAGCAGTAGCAGCTCAGCAACACAGTCGATTTGCACTACACAAGCATCTAGCCTGTTAAGATTCAATCTAAGCAAGTTTAGTTGTATGTACAATTTTCAGTTCACATTTAACCACTGACCTCTTTATCACACTACAAAAATAGGCAACCACTCATCCCTCCCTCCCAAGCACACAACTCAGCTCACCCCACCTTCATACTGTTGCCATGGAGAACATTAACAAGTCACTTTTTAAACCTGATACACTGATTTCCCAGCCCTGTCTTCTGATGTGTTTTTTCACACTCTTTGAGCTAACATTATGTATAATCAGCAGTGTTGCAGCTTCCCGTTGCTTTCACCACCTGCAGGGAGAGACGTGCTCCTTAGTATCACTGTGACCATGACAACTTAAGCTCACTGATGCTTCAAAATGTCTAAACACATCAACGCCCACGCTGCATGTCTCATATGTGTACAATGTGAGGGCATATAGTGTATTTTCTGTGCTGTACACCAGAGGCTGCTTTAATGGCATCAAGGAAAAGTTTTCACTCTGTTCATCATTAGGCTCAAGAACAAGAGACAGATTCAAGGGAGAATATAGACAATGAAGCAAAATCCAGGAAATTAATGTGGAAAAATAAATAATTCCTTCTCATAATAAGACCTTATCTTTGATTACACTGAAACGAGTCACAGTATTTGTGCAAGTAAAGAATGTTATATCTGCCTATCCACCAAATGTCCATTTACCTAAAGAATGTTCGGGTAAATGGGCAGGCTTAAGCCTTGCTGGAGCAGGGGCATTCAGCACCAGGATGCCATCATCCACTGCCCACTGCCCCTCATCCACAGCAACTGCAGTGGCCAGCTTAAGGCAGGGCTTTGGCAGCAGGCTGCCAGATTTCCCCACCTCCAAGCTCACATCGGCCGGAGCCATATATAGTAAATACTCCGTCTTCTACATTTTCTTCAGATGCTCTGAATTGGATTTATGACTGCCCACCGGAGACACTCACCCCTTGTCTTTCAATGACCACGTTAGATTCAATTGATCACAATTGCATTCACGGATGTGAAACACCAGAGACTGAAGGACTTTCTTTTGTAAATTATACGTTGTAATGGAACATCTTTATATCTGTTAATTAGGTTAAACGACTGCTATCATTTTATTCTCCTTGAACATCTCCCTCTTTTAATTCTCTCATCTCTCCTGCTAAGATAACACACACACCCAGATAAAACCTATCTTTAATTTATGATCGCTCACTAGAAGCACACAGACCACAGTGATAACAGAACTCCCTTGACATTCCTTAGGCAGAGGCTTCACCTCTCATTCCCTGTTTTAACAAAGTAAGAATAACTATTAAACCAGAACCTAATCTCCTGGGACACAACATATTATTAATCAGGAAGTAACGTTCATAAAATCAATCTTACCCTTATTTCTCTGTGACAAAACAAAGCTGAGAAAATATAAAATATGGTAAGATTTATTCTAATTTGAAGACTTTTTCTAAGTCATTTATGCATATTACCAGTCAATGTTTAAAGTATATTCCCTGTTATAATAGTATAAGAGTCTAGTAGAAAATGTGTAGTCATTATTTTTACTGTATCATCAAGTGTGTTTAAGTGTTTAACCAAGAACTATTTTTGAATATTAATGATTTAATGATGTGATTTGTGTTTTAAGACGGTCCACATTGAGTCATAGTGACATTCTGGGAAAGGTGAAGCACGATTAAAACATTATAATGTTTCAAGACCAAAGTTCTGTTTTAATTGTGTCTTGCCAAGTTAATTACCATAACCTGACTCAAGAAATTGAACTTTAATTTGAAATTCCCTCATACTAAGTTAACCAAGGATAACTCAATCAGCCTACGAAGCATCATTCAATTATTTTAGGGAACAAAAAATGTTTCCTAGTAGCAGCAGATCACTTTTCCAGGCCTTGATCAACCTTAAAATGCTCCCTGGGTTCTCACTGAAATGTTAAAATGCTGCCTATTTTACTCTAAAAGTAATAAGGTAGCAAAATTATTCAGTAAGAGAATGACAAGTAAAGTCCAATCCAGTGTGTCTCATATAGATGAGACAAATTGAGGACATGAATAAAAACTTACAGCACACTGACTTTATGAGTATATCTTCCTAATAGCACAAATACTGTTCTATCTGAATATTTTATACTGCAAAATTGGCACTGTTCTACTCACTGTGATCGGTCTACCCAGCCAGAAGTGTAGACACAAGGATGATCCTAGATATTCACAACAGGGTATTAGGGCCATTGTAGGAAAAGAAAGAAAGAAAGAAAGAAAGAAAGAAAGAAAGAAAGAAAGAAAGAAAGAAAGAAAGAAAGAGCCAAGAGATGTGACTGAATTTTCCAAAAATAACAGAATTTCCAAGATTAAAGTAATGCATTTCAAAGAGAAAAAATAGGATATTGAGATAGAGATTATTTACCCCGGGAATTCACGTCCGCCATCATTATCGGTGTGTACGTTCCTCCTTCAGCTGATGCAGCGGTGGCCTGTGACGTCATCCACTCCGCTGTTGCCCAGATACAGACGCAGCATCCTAACGCATTTATTGTCATCACTGGGGATTTGAATCACGTCTCACTGGACAAAACCCTTCCAACATTTCACCAGTATGTTGACTGCCCCACCAGAGACTGTAACACACTGGATGTTTTATATGCAAATGCTAAGGATGCATACGGAGATCTAACACTGAAGCTGTTTACAAGAAGGGGATGAGCAGACTTTACTTCCTGAGGAAGCTGAGATCCTTCAACGTGTGCAGCAAGATGTTGGAGATCTTTTATCAGTCTGTGGTGGCCAGTGTACTTTTCTTTGCTGTGGTTTGTTGGGGAAGCAGCATTGGAGCCAGCGACACCAACAGACTCAACAAACTGATCAGGAGGGCTGGCTCTGTGATTGGCTGCAAACAGGACACTCTGGAGGCTGTGGTGGAGAGGAGGACACTGAAAAAACTGTTATCCATCATGGATAATCCTCTCCACCCTCTCCAACTCACACTGGTCAGACAGCGGAGCACCTTCTCCGGAAGGCTGCTTCAGCTTCGCTGTCGTAGCAACAGATACAGGAAATCTTTCCTGCCACAATCCATTTCATTACACAATAACTCTTTCACTTCTGCCTGAAAGAGTAATCTGATCTCTCTATTGTTTTTACTCATGTTACATGTTACATTACATGTTTACATCTGCATATTCTGTGTTCTTTTAAGTCTGTTTATCTATTCCTTTTACTTGTGGTTCTGCTATTGCACATTCATGGGAATTGTCTATTTCTTGTATAGTTGTATAGAGTGTTTTTTTGCGGACCCACCGCTGCTGTAACAAAATAATTTCCCAGTCTGGGATCAATAAAGTGATTCTATTCTATTCTATTCTAGACGATCACTTAATGGCTGAGCTTTTATTTATATCCTTGTGTGTATTGGTTTTTATGTGTGTTCTGTAAGCCAAATTTTAGAGGTAGGTAACAAGGAGTCCTAAACAAACACTCAGATGTGTGTGTGTGTGTGTGTGTGTGTGTGAGAAATGCAAGAAGGAAGATTTGGTTTTCATGTTGACTCTGGTGGAATGAAGTTTGTAGAGAGGCAGATCTTGTAAAAATTAACGCAACAGTTTGCATTGATTTTTTTAGTTATGACAGCTTCTAATAAAATTGTGTTAAACCAACATACTATATTGGGTTAGGGGAATTCCCTTTTTTAAGTTGATAACTCAAAAAAATAAGTTTTTAACCAATTTTTCAACATTATTTAAATGATTTTTATGAACTTTAATGTACTTTATTACCATAGTTATGAACAGACATTGTTAGTTGACAACTGATGGCAAAGCATAAAAAGCATATAAAAGGATAGGTTAGTGTGTTAGAGATAATTAATTAAATGATCACTGCTGACATTTTAAACCATCACTCTTAGGGAATTCAGTTGATCAATTGAGAATTATTTATTTCATTTTAACCCTCACACACAAACACACACACACACACACACACACACAGAATTATTCAAATGGCCTTAAACCAATAAACATGAGAACAAATTATTGTATTGTAAAACATGATAATGGTAAGATAACACATGCCTGTTATTGTCATGTTATTTAATAATTACTAAGATCTGAAAACCCTGTCCCTGCCCAGTGTGGATTTAATTTTCTTTTCAATGTGAATACTTACACCAAACTCCTTGAAAAGGTCCTCTTCCTTCTCTCAACGGTAGTAGTGAAATAGTATATAGAGCCGTTTCTTGCCATTTGCAAACTATGCGGGTGCAGAGGCGAGCTGCACTGAGCCACTGCTACCGGTTATTCACAGCATGGCATCAAAATTAACCTATTCATCTGGTTCAGAAAAAGAAAAAACAAGAAACTAGATGAAGAAAAAAACTCACAGGATAAAGGTAAGGTTTGTTTTCATGATGCGTGTGGAGGGGGAGCTTTAATGCCACATTTTTAGCTAGCTTAAGTGTTTGCTTTAGGAAAAGGCTAAAATAAAATGTGTATGTCACATGTGAAGGCCATAAGACTGATTGACTGAAGTGACTCCCAGTGAATTATAGCAGGTCCAGCGTGTTGCCATTACATCTGGGAGTGAGGGTGTGTTGTTAGGCAGGTGTCTGTCATGTCTGCTGTATCCTTGTCCAGTGGAAGCTGCTGTTCGGTCATAGAGCTCCTCTGCTCTTCAATATTTGCCACATAACGTTACTTTAGGATTATTTATTAGAGTAATTTATCAATTTTAGTGTGTCCTCAGTAGGTATTATATGTCTCTAATGTGAAGTGTGCTAAACAACACCAATACATGTTAGGTCTACTGTGGATTATTATGGACTATTGTGGCAGTGGATTATTGTTAACTCTGCTGAGATAGTTGTGTCTGTATTTACCACATTTATTAGAATATTTATTGTGACAATATAATTTAAACAAATTTGCCTACATTCCTACAGTTTCGTTATCTTTTTGATGTATTACTTTGTTTTATTCAAAATAATCTTAATAACACAAATTAAAGTCAATTTAAAGTGAACTATACTATATATGAGCGTTAGTTCTGCCCACAGAATATAGATTAAGGCCATTTCATCAATTAGGCACAAGTAGTCCACTTTCTAATACCCTGTGAAATATACACAAAATATTCCTTCAACATCACATAGTGCTCATTAGTCATCTATTATCATTTTACAATGTATGAAGTACAATGTGTCAAAAACTGCTTAAAAGTGACCACTTTGAAATTGGGTGCATGCTTTAGAGGGACACTGTACTGTATATTTTAATGTTTAATAAAAAAACAGATTATGTATTTCTGCATTAGTGTAACATAACTCAATTATATAGTATGAATATTAGCTTAGGACCTATTTAGCTCGGTAACCTGAGGAGTTTTGTTTTTGCAGGAGCAATTCTGAAATATTTTGGAGCCACGGACCATGAAGCAGCACGACCAGGATGTTTAAGTTTAAAAAAGGTTTTACAATTTAAAATAAACATTTTTGAGGAACACTGCATCAATTTCATTTATCGACCTATAGAGGATCCCCACTGTTTACCTTGTATTATAATTTTCTATCAGTTCAACTTGCTTGGGTGGGTCAACTTAAGATTTTTGATTTTAATTTGAGAGAGGTTTTCATGACTCTTGACTGTTTTCCTCTTAAAATGTAATAGATTGTTGCATCTTTTTGGATCACCTTAAAAGGTTAGGAATCTATCCATCGTAGTTTGACAAAATAGGGGCCCACAAACAGTAGCCATTTTCATACTGGGCAGCAAGCCAGCAATTTGGCCGTCTTTTTTGCGGCTAGGTCTGCGGATTTAGACAAAGAGCGGTAAATTGGGGATCTGTTTTGGTCCGCCGATTTGTCGTCTCGGAGGGTATGCTTATTTCCGCCTCGCCTGCTATCTAAATCCAAGGGGTCAATGTGCCGGCAATTGCTTGAGATGGGCGGAGGTGTCGATGACCTGCACTGTAGTGCGACCCACAGCCAGGGAGTTTTAAAACTAAGAAACAGCTGATCACAGCAGTCAGTCCATCACTTCATCCGCGCACATTAAGATGAGCAACTGGACAGCTGCTGAGATCCAGGAGATGCTAGCGTCTCCTCGGTCTCTGTAGCTGTTTGGTTGTGTTAGCTTGTTGTTGTAGCAGCAAGCTACTAATGGTCGCTAATTCCAAATTAAAAGCCCCCCTGCTAAGAACTCAGTTGTAAACCCCAATGGGGTGCAATGTAAAGCTCTTATTTTGAAGACAAATACGTTGTCACCGTTCACAGCCCAACTTCCAGCTACACGTCACGTCATGTTTTTGGTTTTTTTTAGATTTTTTTTTTAGGCATAGACACCTTTATTTAGACAGTGGGTAGATTTTTGAAATGGGAGAGAGGGGGGGTGTGACATGCAGCAAAGGTACGCTGGCCGGGATTCGAACCAGGGTCCGCTGCGTTATGTGGCATGCGCTCTTAACCACTCGACTAGCTGCGCGCCATCACGTCACATGTTTACGCCTACCTCAGAGGCAGCTTTTGGAAAAAAAAGGAGGAATATTACGCCTCCCTTTTAGAAAGACAAGGTGGCACATTGCCGTCCTTAACTTGGAGCAAATGTGCCGCCTTTTCTATCTAAAAAAGGCAAGTATCTTGCATAGGGCCCCCAAAAAGACAGAAACTGACCTGATAGTATCATAGTATCATCAGCATGAAAAGTCTTAGTCTGAGGAAGATAAATGTAACTCTGTGTGATACTGACAGAAGACATCTTAATGTGGTAGCGGAGGAGGCAAAAAGGATATGCAACTAATTTTACTATAGAGCCCAACAACGCCACCCTGGGAATTTCACCCAGGGAATTATCCTCAGGCACAAGGCACAAAAGTTTGTAGTTACTTAGAGGGCAAGGGACGTGGTTCAAAGTTTAAAATACACTTTATTTTCACATGTTCTTAAAAATCACTAATAAAACTCATTCACACAAAGAAAGGGCAAACCTAATCAGGGCTGAGGCCAAAGTGGATGGATGAAGGCTAGTGCAGGGGAGGGATCCACCAAAATAAAGAAACAAACGCAAGTTACCGGGCACACGTGGCAGACACACTCTCAGTAAGAAAAACCCACTCCCAGGGACACAGCAAGACAAGACGGGAGGATGCCACCACCAGGTCTACAGCAACTGAAAAGAGAAGAAATAACAAATTAGTGGGGTTGCACTGTAGTGGAAATTCTCCTTTGTGAGGTAGAGAGTTGCTAAGTCTCCGAAGAACTTCAGACTTCAGCGTATGAATCAGATGTCATTTACTAACACGCAGCGTGGAGAGAAGGCCAAAGCGTTCTCTCTCGAACTCTAAATTGTTATCCCTTAAGTACAGAAACAGAGAGGAGGTTACCTTCATTAACAACAGTCATAAAACATCTTCTTTACAGAATAATGACTCTTTGATATTTGGGTGTATCCTGTCTTCCCAGGACAGTGACCCTTTGATGTAACAGATGGGACAGCAAATGTCATCTTATCTAAACTTGTGTATCTTTCCATGTGGGGATGTGCCCCCTCCTGTGGCTCTTGTGACACCTCAGGCAATGTGACAATCTCTCTCCTCCCTCCTGTCCTTACAGTACATTTGATAACAAAAGGAGGACTATGTAATTTTCTCACAGCACACACAAAAAGAAAGAAAACCTAAAAAAAACCAATAAGTAACGGACAGACCAAAGGCTTAAACAATCAAATAACTGCCCAATATAACCAGAGAAAGAAATAAAGAAAACCAAACTCAATTACCTAATTTACAAAACAAGTCTCAATTAACGAGAGTAACATAATAGAATTTCATAAACAAAATCCAAGGTGAACCAAAACACACACTCAAAAATAATACAACAGATCCACACATTCATACACCCATTCACACAACATAAGGGGGACCGGTCCCCGGTAAAAAAAAAATCGTCCTGTAGAAGACGACGTGGCGGCGAAACCTCCGATGGCCGCAGGACAACGCCTTAACGGCATACAGCAGCAGCAAATATGAACGGTAGGGCCCTATAAAAATCGTTTTATTTTTTCCCAAATTCCGTTTTATTTTTTCCCAAATTCCGTTTTTTCCGTTTTAATTTTTGGGAATTCCATTTTTTCTGTTTTAATTTTTGAGAATCCCGATTTTTTTTACCTTTTACTCTTATTATACTACTAAAAACAGTGTTTTTAATGTAAATGACTAAAATGTACACAAATTAAATAGAAATTACCTTAAATTAATTGAGGTGACAAACATATTTCCTCAATACTGTACCATACAGTACAGTAAAGTGCATCAAAAACATTTTGACTTCATCATGTCTTCATACAGTAGTATATTTTGTGCTTTTATGGGTTTCATTGAATAAAAACCTGGTCAGCTCTCAGGCAGATCCAGAAAATGTTTGCATACCAAAATTGTTCTGAAAATTTAAGTTGTAAATATTTTTAAAAATTTGCAAAGATGACCAACAAAATGAGAAATTATACTCGTGACGTTATGTCAATAACATACTAACCAGCTAGCAGTGAAAACACCAACCCTCCCCCTGTCCTCTGAGCTCCCAGCCCAGGCAGAGTCAGCTAAGAGGCTGTGGCTAACGGGGCTAGCTATCTAACAGCAACTCTCTTAACAGTCACTCTGGTATCATATGCCGAAATATGAATATGACAGGTGGCTAACTCTGACGCATTACACCTTTAATTTGGATTTCTCAGGTCTGCTTCTTTGCAAAACAACAGTTCACCTGACACATACAAGTCGTTCGGGAACTGCTCGGCTCTGTACTGAGGGGTAGATGTCAAGTTTCTCAGCTTTTTCGCCGGCGAAGACGGAGCCGTGGACAGCCGCTTCTCCATGCTTACATTGTTTTGACGGGGGAGCTCAGTCTGTGGAGAAGGGGGGCGGCGACGACTTGTTGTGCCACCAAGATTTGCTTCCCTTCGTGCAGTTTTCCCCAGACATACGTTCCTCTTCCACACGAAAACAGCATGTCAGTGAAATTATGGCATATTCCGCGATATTCCGCGTTAAAAAGTAGATTCCGTTTTAATTGGCCAATTCCGCGATTCCGTCCGCGATTCCGTGATCGCGGAAATCATAGAGCCCTAGAATGGTAAACGTAATAAACAAAGCAGCAGCGGCCCAATGAGGTGGCTACTGTAACACCTCATTGAGGGAAATCATCATTAGCATTGGCTAAGTATATTAAAATTGATGAGGTTACATGTTACAATATAGGCTACATACCTTTTTAGTAGCAACAGACACTCACACACTCACGAGAGGAGGAAGGGAGAAAGGACTCCAGGCAGCCGCCAGCATTTACCTGTGACCACACTAGCATTAGCCACCTTGTAGCATCAACCACAACAGAGAGAGAGACGACACTTAGCACCGCCAAACAATCATAGCAGCGCACACAGGGACAGGGAGCACGGAGCAGCACACAATCACCCTACAACACAACATAAATGCCTTGATCATAATGATCGAAATAAAAACGAGCAGCGAGGTGAAGCAGCGTGCGGCCATACCTGTCGGGCACGCAACCTCTCACCCGGAAGTGATGCAGATGACGAGGGGAACGCAGAGGAAGAACTGGTGGGCGGACTACAGCTTTTGTACCGGCTCACCCCAGTGTGTAGCGGAAATGAGGATGGAAACCATAGTAACCAGAAGTAAACAACAAGAGTGAGGGGGAAACCAAGATAAAATGCTTATCCTGCTACATTACGAAAAAAATGTAATCCAGCCCTTTAAGACCAGGAAAAATACAAACATTCAAGTTGTATCACAATAATAACCATAATCTCCAATGGTTTACTCTCACAGAACTATCCACAGTCCAAATGCTGCTAATTTTTATCAAACAGCAATTTGCCTACAGTGGAAGTACAAGGCTAGGTTTTTCCTCCCCACAGCCAAATGAAAAGCCCTCTCTAGCTGAGCAGATTTGTCAAATACACTGATGCTAGACTAAAAGGTATGATAGCCAAATTAAACTGCTAAATATGGCTCGTATTTCATCAACAGCATTAGCAGGTGTAGCCTAACCTTCATACATAAGTCCAATGTTGGTCGCATCACAATTCAGAGTATATTCAAATTCATTCCGTCAGTAGAATTTATTTGGAAATGAAATGATACTAACTTCAAAAAGGTCTGCTGAATTTGTTCAGGTCCTCTAACACACAGCTAACTGTCTGAACTTGACCAGGCATGTGAAGTGGGGGAGGGTACTCAAGGTGAAGAAAAATTATCAAGCCAAATTACTACAACTTAAATTTAGTTTTCAATCAATCAACACAGTGTCAACACAACTCATAAAAATAAGGTTTGCAACTTAAAAGGTTTATCTAAATCAATAAATTTGAATTTTTATCCTGCAACCATGCACTTCATTAAAGCTGTAGTCCGTAACTATTTTTGTGTTATATTTGCTAAAATTGTCATTATGATCTGACAGTAGAATTAGAAACAGGTCAGCTGTGTAAAAATCCATTGTCTGTGGCTCCACCCAGTGACCCTAATTTGATTTGCCAGAATCCACCACTCCCGGCTCAATACTACCAATCAGAGCCAAGGGGAAGCCAAGGTGTCTGAGAAGTGTCAATCACTCTCATGCATACACTACTGGCAGCCCCTCTCCCTCACGCAGTGCGTACTTGGCAGTGCCCCTCCCCCTGCCTGCTCTCACCTGGTCAGATACATTCAAGCCCAAGCTGTAAACAATGGTGGAGAACAGACAACAACAACAGAGAGAAAAAATGCCTCACCACTGCCCATGTCAAAGAGAAGAAATAAGAAGACTGACGATGAGAAGCTGTGTAAATAGAAAGAATTGGATCGAGCCAGAGAGAAAACTAGGATAAATATTGGAACGTAATTTCAGAGGAGGAAGGAGCTGCGGCACTTGTAAGGACTCAAAAGCGGCGCAGAATTGGCCACTTTTCTGCTGGACAAATAAGGACCCCTGTTTGATATATGTTTCATTCCATGTTTTAACCACAAGGCTATGGTGGCAGCGGTTATTCACTCAGTAACTCAGTAACTCAGTGATACTCACAATAGAGTATATTGCCGTACGATATTGCAGTCGGGCTACGTGGACTGTACCTGAATCTAGCTTGTTAGCTTGTATGCTAACTCCGACGTTTAGCTTTCTGTTTACGGCTTATGGTTAGCAAAAGTGTCTTTCAAGTGACCAGGCAGTTATAGTAACGTTAGTTTGTGTTCAGTACGCTCTGAAGTGGTTGAATTGGTTTATAGAAATAACATTACTCGTGCTTCAGAGAGAAAATGTTGCGCATGCAAGCGTGCGTGCGTATGTATGTGTGTGGTCAGGGTTCTTCCCCGGTGATTGATTGTTCATTATAGACCATAAGACTGTGTAAAAATTGAGGTGAAAAGTATTTTCTTGTTACATTTACCTACTAACTGGAAACTGAGGTAGAAAAAGGTGTGAAGTTTGAATGTACAGTACATCTATTATTCATCTATCTAAATACACTCTCAGTCAGTCACACCACTGGTCTCAGACCTCCAACAAAGCTGGTACTGGGTACACAGTCTCACAGTACACAGTCGCATACAAATTAAAGCTTACTTGTACCTTAGATTTCATTTGTATAAGTCTTGGTTGTATGGACTTTTCCATATTTATGAAAGCAGTATTTGATTTATGCTTATAAAAAGCCTAAGGAGTTACACATTGGTGCTTTAAATTCTAGAATTATTTCTTAATATGATTGTAAAAAATGAATTACAGTTGTTGTGATGTATACCCACATATGGCTGTGCACTGTATATTTTGATAGCATATAGGCTAGGCACACATGGTAACTAGGCTTTTGTGCTGTATTTGATAAATACATCGTCATTTACCTCCCCATCTCTCTTTTCTAGGCTGGCTGACGGACTCTTAGGCGGGACAGACAGGGGGCTGGCTTGTGGAGAGCTGTCTGGCGGGCTGAGATCAGGCTGGGAGCTGGCTTTTTGGGGGACTGCCTCAGTGATGGCTGGCTGGCTGAGAAACTGTGGATCTGACAGAAATAAAAGAGACGGTGGTTGTAGCTTTTTCTAATGTTATCAACAACTTGTCCTTAAAATCTTACAAAACATCAGCAAACATTTCTCTGTCAGGTAACCCTCCTTGTCGTCTTGCATAACAGGAATTTGGACAGTAGTTTCTGTACTTTATTTTTACATCCTGTGATTGGTTCCCTCTGATGGCTCATTTACGACCACAGAGGTGTTTAGGGTACACCAGCAGTCAAAAGGCACCAGAGGAGGTGTGTCTGGTATACATGCCTGGCACCTGCTCAACATTGAGCAGGTGCTGTTTTAAGATTTCTCATGATAATTGTGTGTGTGTGTGTGTGTGTGTGTGTGTGTGTTGCTACAGCAGCAATGTCACATTGTACGTTTCAATTTAAACACAACACACTAACTGACTCTCATCCCCCACCCCCAACCCATGCACACATTTATTACCAGCTAAGACCATCTAAAACCACCAATAGCCTGTTGAACCAGCTAAGACCATCTAAAACCATCAACCAGCTAAAACCTTCAACCAGCCTACTGAACCAGCTAAAACCATCCACCACCCTATTCTACCAGCTAAGACCATCTAAAACCATCCACCAGCTAAAATCATCAACCAGCCTATTGAACCAGCTAAAACCATCCACCACCCTATTCTACCAGCTAAGACCATCTAAAACCATCCACCAGCTAAAACCATCAACCAGCCTATTGAACCAGCTAAAACCACCCACCACCCTATTCTACCAGCTTAGACAATCTAAAACCATCAACCAGCTAAAACCACTAAGACCAGCTAAAACCATCAACCAGCCTAAGCTGGTCTAAGCTGGTTTCTTTAGTAGGGAGGTGAGGGCCGACCCCTCGAAGGTACGGGTGGTGACCGACTGGCTGGTGCCTGAGAGCTGAAAACTCCTGCAACGCTTCCTGGGCTTCGCAAATTTGGGGTTTGCAAAAACGGTTTATCCATGTTTACAGCCGGGTGGCGGCACCCCTCACCCAACTCACTTCCACCAAGCTCCCATATCGGTGGTCCCCCGAAACCGAAGCAGCTTTTGGTTGGCTCAAGACACTGTTCTCCTCTGCCCCAGTTCTCTTTGAACCAGAGACTAGCCTCCAGTTCTTGGTGGAGGTGGACGCCCACCAGAGTGGGGACTGTGTTATCTCAGCATTCACTGGCTGACCAGGGGCTACACCCCTGCGCTTTTTTCTCTTGCCGTCTCTTCCAGGCTGGAGAAATTATGATGGCAGCAATTGGGAGCTACTATTGGTCGTCCTCTCCCTGCAGGAATTGAGACATTGGTTGTAGGGAGCAGCGCACCCGTTCCTAGTCTGGACTGATCATAAGAACTTGGAATACCTGCGCTCGGCTAAAAGACTCAACTTCCACCAGGCGCGGTGGGCTCTATTCTTGGGATATTTTGACTTCACGCTCACCTAGCACCCGGGCTCCAGGAACACTAAGCCTGACGCTCTCTACCGCCAGTTTTCCATCTCAGAGGAGGAACCTTAATTGCCTCTCTGCCTGCTTACCTGCGTGCCTAGCTACCTGCTGATCCACCTGCCTGCCTGCCTGCCGGGTGAGCTTTACCACGTCCCCACCTCTCTACGAATCCTTTGTCAAATAAAGCTTATTACATTTGACCACTGCCTCCGCTCTTCCTGCTTTCGAGTCCTGACCGAAACCCCTGACATAACAAAGAACAAAAAGTGAGCTTTTAACAACCAACTGGAATCCAAGAACTGAAAAACTACAAAAATAAAATCAAAAGATCAGTAAAAAAGGAAACCATGGTAGAAAACTGGAGACACTGGAACAGGCTCAGGGGAACAAAACAGACGAACTGACAAAGAAAACAGGGAGCACACAGATATACACAAGGGCTGATTGACTAACAAGACGCAGGTGAACACAGAGAAAGGGCAGGAAATCACACATAAGGCAGAAATGAAAAGCAAAAAAATGAGGGCAGTATTTAATTTAATTTAAATAATACAACTAATCATCAGAACCACAAATTTAGCTTATTATCTCAGGAAACCTGCATATTGTCTCAGGAACCCTACACATTTATTGAATATTGCAAACGTAGACCCAAGGACAGTTACTGTATATAGTGTTTATCCTCATTCTAATAGTTTTCATTATATTTTATTCCAATTTTTATTTTATTCTCTCCAATATCTCCTTATTATTGTCTCTATTTTTTGAGACTTACTCTTGTGCTGCTACTTATGTTCCATCTGTACTGCTGTGTTTCCTGGGAATTTCTCCCAAGGAGGGTCAATAAAGGCACATCTTATCTTAAAACATGACAGTTCCATTTAGATGACTTTGAATGCAAAGCTCACAGCTTTCACTAAAAAATTGCACCAATCGAGCACCAAGATTGATGACACAGTGTGTTTTTGTTGCATTGGCCGCTGTTCATGGAGCAATTTTGAGATTTTAGATGACATCGTCACCACTGTCTGTGTGGTGTCCAACTATTTATCTTAAAAACGGCAATCCATCAAATAATCCAGATAAGCGCTGTCCATGAGATTTGAGGCCTTTCCATTATAATTTCATGTGAGAGACAGGTTGTTCCAACCTCATCTCTTTCACCTTCGACATTAGTCCTGATGAAGGATGACGGGAGGAGAGATTGACAATAAAGGTGAGCAGTAGCTGAGAGGGGGAGATAGCGGCTGATGAACTGTGATTGTGTGTAGCTATGTAGGAAAAACTCAGACAGAAACACAGACAATTGCTCTCCATCAGAGCCAGTTTGTTTGGATGCCGACAGAGCTTTTTGAAGGTGTGTTTTATGGACTTAGTCCATGCTGTCACCTTTTGTAGCTCAATGAATGAAATCAATAATATTCTTTTTGTCTGCAAGGACATTCTGAGTCATGTTGTTTCTAAAAAGCAATGACGAAGAACAGATAGAGGGTCTAGAGAGGTGAAAAGAGTTAGAAGATGAACAGAACCTTGAACAAAGAATCTAATAAAGATGGCCACTTATGTCTTAAGTGTTTGTGTTTTCTTCCAGTAAACAAAGTGCAGAGTAATGACAATCAAGGTCTGGCTGAGTTTTAAAAATGTCCCTGCTTGTCTTGTCTTAGGTGTGCTGGTATGCTGTTATTTGCAGCAGTCAGCTGTGATGAATAGACATTTTTGGTCACTGTTGAAGAGCCGCAAGTGATTTAAAGTGTTGCCTGCTGTGCCTGCAGAGAAAACTTACCGGAAACAGCAGGTAAGTTGACAAGTTGGAAGGGTTACTTTAATGATATATTCCAATACAGTTAGAACATATTTGTTAAAAAAAATGTTGCTTACTTCAATAACTTCAATGCCAAATATTCAAATAAAGACAAGAAAATAAATGACTTGCACTGCAGTTATTATGATGCTTTCTGCTTAAAAGTGACAACAGACAATGTTCCCTCTTTGCATTTCCAAGTCTGTTGTGGCCTTTCATTTAACTTAACAATTTAACAATTTTTGTATTGTTTTCATGTTGTTGAGCCACTGTTGCAAAGACAACTGGATTGTTTCCGTTTTCCTCAGAGTTGCAAATACTACCAACACAGGACAGAATGTGAGCTTGTTCTATCAATTACTCTATAATAGAAATTGATTAACAGTAAACCTTACCTCCCGGGTAACCATGTGACAAGAGGCAGACAAAAAAACATCACGGATGGCATGCCACAGACCAAATCAATGAAGTGGAGGATCAAATGGGTGAAGATGTCTAACACAAGGAGTGGGCCAGCTTTGATGAAGACCTGGACAGAGTCATTGAATTCAAACAAGTGGAAAAGGCAGATTGGAAGTGAATACTCTACACATGATCAAGTACATGGTGGCGAGGCCGAATGTCGTTGCTGTGGTATATTGATCTCATTTATCTGTCATATGGTTGTTATGTTTACATATGGTTTTTGGACCTCTATGAATACTGTCAGTTTGGAGCTTTAAGTAAGTAAGTAAGTAAAACTTTATTTATATAGCACCTTTTTGACACAGAGATCCAAAGTGCTTTCCAAACAACAAATAGATAAACATAACACACAAAAACGCAAACAAAGAGAGCAAGAAGAACAAACAGGGGAAGATAAAACAAAAGGGAGGGATAAATAAAAGAGGCACAACAGATGAGAAAACAAACAAGAAAATCTATAAAAAAGGCTTGTCTGTAGAGGTGGGTTTTGAGCAGCCGCTTAAAACTGTCCACTGATTCAGTGAATCTAAGTGAATGGGGAAGACTATTCCACAATGCTGGGGCTAAAACAGCAAAGGCACGGTCACCTTTAGTTTTAAGGGTAGAGCGTGGAACGGATAAAAGGCCAAGATTTGAGGAGCAGAGTGGCCGAGGAGCGGAATGAGGAACAAGGAGATCTGAAATGTAACTGGGGACAAGGTCATAAAGTGCTTTATATGTTGTCAGTAAGATCTTATAATTGATTCTAAATTTCACAGGAAGCCAATGAAGGGATGCAAGAACAAGAGTTATATGGGACCGACGACTGGTTCTGGTTAAAAGTCTGGCGGCTGCATTTTGTACTAACTGTAACTGGTTTAACAAAGCCTGACTGAGGCAAGTGTAGAGGGAGTTACAGTAATCTAGATGGGAGAAAATGAAGCTGTGAATCAATTGTCCCAGATCACTGGAGGACAGGAATCTTTTGATTTTTGCTACATTTCATAGCTGCAGGAAACAGGACTGGACAAGTTTTGTGACATGAAGGTCAAATGTCATATGCTGGTCGAAGATGATACCCAGATTCTTAGCAGTGGGTTTGATGTTAGTGCGTAGTGGTCCAATAAACTGATCAACTACAGTGACAAATTTATCAGGGCCAAATAAAATGATTTCAGTTTTATCCGGATTTAAGTGGAGAAAATTAAGAGACATCCAGTCTTTGATGGCAGCTAAGCACTCATGGAGAGAGGACAGTTGATTCAGGTTATTGAATCAAGTCACACATGTTGTGACCTGTACTGTTGTGATGGCACAGTAAAGTTCAGCAAAAGTTATCACCGTGTTGGCCTCATCAATACACCACAGAAACTGGCAACAAGGATATATTGCAAGGGAAGGGAGACACTTTATTGATTGATTGAGTGATTGATTGATTGATTGATTGATGGGGTACTTTACTAATCCTTGACAGGAAATTGCTTCATCGCTGCTGATGGAAATTGGTGCAGACGCAAGTTGGATCCTCCTCCTGAAATCCACCACCATCTCCTTGGTCTTCGTCCTGTTGAGATAAAGATGGTTTTTGTCACTCCAATCCACAAAGTCCCTGATTACACTCCTGTACTCTTCGTCCTGGCCTCCTTTAATAAGACAAATGATGACTGTGTCGTCAGAAAATTTCTGGAGGAAGCAGCCACTGGTGTTGTGTTTGAAGTCTGCTGTGTAGATGGTGTACAGGTACCTGGCCAGGACAGTCCCTTGTGGTGCCCCTGTGCTGCACTGGATTGTGTCAGAGACCTCGTTCTGCATGCGTACAAACGTGGTCTGGAGGATAGATAGTCCAAGCACCATGAGACCAATGATGGGTCCACCTGCATCCCTCTCATCTTCTCGCCTAACAGCCAAGGCTGGATCGTATCAAAGGCACTTGAGAAGTCAAAAGAAGTGAATCTCACAGAAGCATTAGAGGAGTCCAGGTGAGAGTGGGGCCTCTGCAACATGTATATGAGGGCGTCATCCACACTGATGTTAGGCCTATATGCAAACTGCAGAGGATCCAGCTGCCCGGATGTAAGGAGGGACCAATCACTCAAACGCCTTCATAATATGCGAGGTAAGTGCAGCAGGTCTAAAATCCTTATGCTCCCTGGGATGGTTCTTTTTTGGAACAGGAACTAGATGGGAGGTTTTCCAAAGCCTGGGGACTTTCTGTAGACGCAGGCTCAGGTTAAACAAATGTGTGAGGATACCACACAGCTCTGCCGAGCAGGTCTTCAGTAGTTTAGGGCTGATACCATCAGACCCCACTGCTTTCATCGGCTTAAAGGGATATTCCGGTGTAAATTTAATCCATGGTCTAACACACCATGAAACTGTGTTAGACTCCCTCTCGAGAGATAAAGTTTGCGTACCGCTAGCTAACGTTGTTTTAGCATCCTCAGAAACGACCGCACGACAACAATACACTGCAGTAAATTGGTCCAAATATAAAACCGCCATCAAAAAGCCACAAATAATGCTCGGAACAGCACCAAACTTCAGCAACATTAGAAACAGGGTCCCAGCACATATTTCGAGGCATCAAACATTTGATATAGTTGCCGGATTTGTTGGAATAGATAAACAAATCTCACCACCCGAGAAGCCTTCCTTGTTGTGGGGAAGCCCTGTGAGTCGATAACCGAGTGCAGTAGAGCCCCGCAGTAATGATCATCATTGAACTGCGGAACTCTACTGCACTCTGTAATCGACTCACAGGGCTTCCCAGACACTTGGTGTTGATATTAGTGAGTACAATGGCCCTGTTTGGAAAAATGGACGAATTCAAGTCAGAAAATGAGCAATGGACGGTGTACATCGAGCGACTGGAGCAGTTTTTGTTAGCTAATAACATAGGCGAAGAAAAGTATGTAGCCACGTTACTAAGTGTAATTGGTGCAACTATGTACACAATCTACAGAAACTTAGTGCAGCCCAGAAGGCCAGAAGAAAAAATGTTTGATGAAATAGTGACAACTCTCAAGGGACATTTTGAGCCAAAGCCCTTATTAGTAATGGAAAGGTTCCGAGGTATGGAAAGTGAACATGTCAGGACTGCCAGTCATAAGGTGAGGCCACAGAAAACAAAAAAATGCTACAGGCGCAAAAGAAAAGTCAGTGCAAAGAACCATCATTAAACAAATGCCATTTCAAAGAGACTAAATTTCATAACTCTGGTAAAACTGGACACATTAAAAAGGCATGGTGTTCGAAGACACAGACTGAGATTGCACAGACGACACCAGGCAGAGGACAACAACCTAAACACACAAAGTACGTGGAAGCTGACAAGGACACGGAGTTAGAGGTGTTTGTTATTTTGATTGTCACAAGTAAGGATAGCTGACGTGATGTTGGGGATGGAAATAGACACTGGGGCGGCAAGAAGTGTCGTATCTCATGGCGTTTTCACACCTATAGTTCATTTGCTCTGGTCCGAATCAGGGACCAACTAGTTACAATGTTGTATGTTACCTCGAGTTTGGTTTGTGTTTACACAGCAGCATTTACAAGTGGACCAAAATGTGTGATGCGTGAGGAAACTGCTCTCTAATTGGTCCGAATTTCGAAAACAACGCAGCAATTCTGCTGAATTTAACGCCGAGCAGACAGGAAGTCAAGCACCGAAACAACAACAGTATCACATCCGGTTACTTTTCAAAATAAAACAGTCCGTGTTGACACCAGCACACAAATTGTAAAAAAAGAGACAAACACAAGCTCTTCTACTAATCCTTCGGTCGGGAACACTTCCTGAGTGATCGTGTGATTATCGCGGGAACTCCTCAGCCTCACGACGCCAGCTGTCTACCGTACTGCGCTGTGGCAGACTCAAAACGCAACTGGTGGGGGTCAGCGGACGGCGGAGCAGAACCGGATCGGGGCGTAACGCAGTGGACACGTATCCAGTAGAAATACGGGGTTCAGCACTGAAGCTTCCTGCAGTTGGGTCGGATCGAGGTTGGATCATGTTCTTACCACAAACGAACCGTACCAGAGTTTGTTTGGAACCAGACCGAGTCCACCTCTTCAACAAGGTCTCAGTCCGGTTGTTTTGGTCCTCATCCGAGTGCGATTGATTTGTTCACACCTTCCCAAACGAACTGTACCAAGGGGGTAAACGCTCCAGGGTTCGATTCAACCGAACTAAACAAGGCAGGTGTGAAAACGCCCTCAAGCAACATACAAAAGGAAGTTCTCACACCTGCCCCTGCAAAGAGCTAAGGTTAAGCTTAAGGCTTATAATTGTGGCTGTATCCCTGTTTTGGGACAGATCACAGCCAAGGTGGTCTATGAGGGACAAGCTGCAGACCTGCCACTTTTAGTCGTTAAGGAACATGGGTCATCACTGTGTGGCAGAAGTTGTCTGAAAACGTTCAGACTAAACTGGCAACAGATTAAGAATCTGAATGAGCCAAAATGCAGTTCACTCAAGGAAGTGTTAGATAAATACGCGTAAGTGTTCAGAGAGGAACTGGTTACTCTTAAAGAAATTAAAGCCTCCATCATTGTCAAACCTGAGGTGCTCCCTAAATTCTGCAAAAACAGACCCCTCCCCTATGCTATGAAGGAGAGAGTAGAGAGAGAGCTCAAGAGGCTGGAAGAAGCAAACATAATATCACCTGTTAAGCACAGTGAATAGGCAGCACCAATAGTGTCAGTAGAAAGAAGACACAAATCACTTCGCCTATGTGGAGATTATAAAGTTTCAGTAAACTAGGCACTTGAAACAGACATCTACCCCTTGCCATGGTTAGAGGAGCTTTAATCTTTTCAAAGATAGATTTTTGCTTACCAGCAAGTGTTACTGACTTCAGACTTCAGACTTTCAGTGTGTTACTGGATGACAACTCAAAACAATATACTACCAATATACTACCAATACCCACAGGGGGCTGTTTGTGTATAACAGAGTTCCTTTTGGAGTTAGCTCTGCACCCTCTATCTTTTCAGTGCATTATGGAAAACCTCATGGAAGACCTACCAATGGTAGTTTTCCTGGATGACCTGCTCATCATGGGGCACTCAGATAAGGAGCACCTCAACAACCTGCAGAAGGTCCTGCAACACCCTCAGGAAAACGGCCTACAAGTAAAATGCTCAAAGTGTGAGTTCATCAAAACTCAAGTACAGTAATTAGGCCATATTCTGGATGAGCAGGGTATTCACTATTCAAAAGATAAGGTGAGAGTGATACAAGAAGCTTCTGCTCTCACTAACATGAAAGAGCTCAAGGATTTTTTGGGACTTGTTAATTATTATGGAAGATTTGTGCCACAGCAAAGCACAGTTTAAGCCCCAATGTACAAACTGCTTAGGGAACATGCAACTTCGAAATGGACTGAGGTTTAGCAGGCTACTTTTCTTAAATGGAAAGAACTGCTGACCAGTAACCAACTCTTAGCACACTATGACCCCAGCCTGCCACTCACCTTAGCATGTGATGCCTCTGCATATGGCATCGGACGGAGCAGTCAACACACACTGCCAGATGGAGAGGAACGACCTATTGCCTGTGCCCTTCCAACAATATCCCCAGTTGAAAAGAAGGAATCTCTGGGACTGATTTATGGAGTAAAGAATTTCTTGTGGGGTAGACATTTTAATTTGGTTACTGACCATCGTCCCCTCCTGACACTGTTTGGTGAACACAAGAGTCTGCCTACGCTAACAGCAGCATGCATTCAGCAATGGGCAATAATATTATCTGCATACGATCACATTGTCTCCCGTAAATCAGAGGAGCACAGCAATGCAGATGGACTTTCCCGCTGTCCTTTACCTTAGACCAGCGACACAGGAACTGTTATATGTTCAGCAGCAGTCCACTCACTGCTAACAGAGCATCTGCAGGATGCCCCACTTAATGCCACACAAATCGCAAGGGCAACATGCACTGTTGCATGAGTTGCAGAGTCTATACGTATGTTATGGAAGGCTGGCCCACACAGATAGAGGAAAACTCAAGGGTGTTTTTCACAAAGAGAAATGAGCTAACCACAAAGCAAGGTTGTGTCTTATGGGGACCAGAGTCATTGTACCCTTAAAGATGAGAAGGGCAGTGATTCACTCAGGGCACCAAGGCAAAGTAAAATCAAAAGCCCTAGCTCACCAATATGTTTGGTGGCCCAACCCTGACTATGATGTGGAACAAATCTGCAAGGAACGTGAAACATGCCAACTGGAACAAAAAATGCCTGAGCAGATTCCACTCCATCCATGGGAGTTTTCAGGTGAGTACTGGAAGAGACTGCATATAGACTTTGCTGGACCTTTCCTGAACAGCATGTTCATGATTGTTGCTAATTCATACACAAAGTGGTTGGAAGTGTTCACAAATGATTTCTCAAGCTACCATTACAAGGCTGAATGGTGGTGAGACAGACGGGCCCAGTGTCCCATGAAGTTAGGGAGCAAGACTCAGTAGACCGACACCATGGAGATCAGCTTCGAGCTCAAGTCATTGCTGAACCTAATTCAGATGGTACTGAATCACAGACAGAACTGGCTCGTGGTGAAAATGACACTAAGCCCCAAGGAACTGTTGACCCTACCATGCAGCCATCTGTGCTTTTAAAGCCTGAATTGGCGGCTCTGAGGCACCCTACTGGAGTGTGTAAACCACCAAAGCAATACCAGGAATGAGACTGTTTATAACATTAGTGTAGGAACCCTGCCCATGCTGTTCTCCTCGCAGGAGGCCCGGCTGTGGGTCTGCGTGATCTCCCCCCTCCTCGTGAACCCTTTTGTGTCCTTTATCACGAGGGTCTGCTTCCCTTTGCCCCTTCTCTCCCCTCTCAACCTCATGACAAAATCATCTCTTATATTATAAACTGTGACTTCCCAACAAAAGCCTATCTGTGGACTAAATATCCCTTCACCCAATTTCCAGTTAGAAGGACAAGAGCCGTGTGTCAAAGATGACCACCAGCATCGGACTGTCCCATGTCACCGTGAAATCAAGGATCGTAAAAGAGAGCCATAAACATTTCCATACCAGCAGAAGTGAAAAGAATCCTGGTTTCTTTCCTGATCCAGGACACATATAAACTGAGACCTCACCTTTGCCTTAATGATATATTTTTCAACAGGAGGACCGGACCTACATTTTGATATGTTTATTATCTTCCTGATGTAATCCTAACCCAAGTTATACGTTTCTGAATTAATACCTGAATAAGTGAGCCACAGTGCCACCCTGTGGTAAGCTTCGGTATAGTTCCCAGAGGACTTTCTTAAGTAATGTAATCCATAATTTTGTTTATCTATACTTTTCTATTACCTCCGATATATGTTTTGAATGTATAAGTCAGCACTGTATGAAACAGGTTTGAGCCATCAATGCTGGCGGAGGTTATGTATCCGTGTGTGTTTCATGTATTATAACTGATTATTCCTTTTTCCTATTAAGCAATTTCGTTTATTTTCATTTATTCATGTAACCGAAAGTTTTATGTAAAAACCATGGTGGATTTAGGTGAACAGTCAACTGCGATCTTAAAACTTTCAGAAGGATAGTTAAATTCAGCAATAATTGATAAGTCCGCGATTCGATCTGTGACATCACCAGAGGAAGCGACTGGCCAAGCCGCTCCTCGACCCGCCTACTACTAAGCCTTAAAAGACGGACACATCCTGTCTCTCACTCTCTTGCACTCTTGTTTTCTTGTTTTTTTACGCTCGTGTTTTTCCCTTGTTTTCTTCTTACTTCTGTACTTTTTGCTACGCCGTGTAACTCTTTTATTTTTTCAACATTTGATTCCGTGCCTTGCTTAGTTTTGCGACCTGCTCTGAAGAATCAGAAACTATTCTTCCAAGTGATGATTTTTGCTTTTGAGAAAACTTTTATTTTGAAAATGTAAGCAAGGGCGAAATTACTTTATTTTGCTTTTTATATATTACTAAAGTATCGTATTCACATTCAGAAGAAGCCATTTTTGCCTATTCTTGTATTTAGTGACTAGGGAAGATTCGCCGGCCAGCGTTTCATCCTTCAGTTATTTTTAAACAAGAAGTTAAATCCGTTAATAAGTCAAAGCTAAATCTTCACCACTCCAAAGAGACTCTGACTAAGACGCTGATCATACATCAAAAGTCCGATACAGAAATCGAACTGTTCAAGAAGCCGGAAGCGCATCTCCAGCTGACCAGAGAAGTCGACATCCAGTCGAGCCCAACCGCCCGCTGTGCACTCAAACGGAATCCCGTTGGGCAGACGACGTCACAGGGAAAGACCCGCGTTTGCAGCCAAGACGGGAGAGGATCAGAGGGACACCCCGCAGACCTCTCCTTCTACAAACAACTAGGCTGAAATCTCTGCACACAGCGGGAGTCACAAAGATCAGAGTTGGTGTCTATAAAGCTTCGACTTCTACTTTATAAACTCATAGATAATTTCTCATATCGTACCATTAGGATAGGAATTACTCCCGTAATTTTATGAATGAACGGAGTGTTACACTCAAATCCACCATCGTTTAGAAGTCAGTTGTTCAATAACTCACTCTCACAATCTTCACCTTTTCTGTTATTTGTTACTACTCGTTTGAATTATTATCTCATACCATTTACTCTGCATTTATTTAGTTAATAAACATATTTAACCCTATGTCATTGTCTGTGCACGTTTAATTTGAAGTGGAAAATCGATGGAGACGTGGAAAGAAGTCACTGCTTCAGAATAAGAGACTGATTAAATTGATTTCAACTGTTAAAGCCAAACTTGTACAGCTGAATTTGAATAATGTCGTTCGGATTATTCAAACTAGTTTAACAAACGAAGGTGGTGCCCCGTATAAAACTGTGAACAATTACCAGTAATTAATTAACCCTTTTTCTATCAAGTGATAGTCTCCTACATTAGTAAACCGTGTTTCTTTACATTACATAAAGTAAACACTGACACTTTAATCACTTAATTTGAACTGTATTTTGGACCTCTGTGAATACTGCCAGTTTGGAGCTGTAAGTCACAGATGCAAATTGACCTGTACTGTTGTGATGGCACAGTAAAGTTCAGCGAACATTATCACCATGCATGCTTTTAAGATATGATTCTAGGACAAGTCCTGTTAGTGCATTTGAGTTACGACAATGTTTTCAGACTTACATTTGCCTTAAATGTAATGCCTTCTTCACTACTTGCTAAAATGGGACACACAACAGTCACATTATTCAATTGTGCAAATTCAAATTCCTCAATTTGCATCCCTGGTGTACACAGTGGAATCACAGCTACCTGTGCCAATATAAAGTCAAAAACATGATGCCACACCCCTAAAATGAGTATGGTTAATTGGATTTTTATGAACAACCACCTGCAGGCACCAAAACTCAAGCATTTAACAAAGCCTTGACGGCAACTATGTGACAGTTTTGACAGTGACTTAACTTTTCAGTTTCAATCAGCAAGGGTCAATTTTCTTAAGCTAGTAGTTATTCTTCTCATTAGTGATGTTGCCAGGGAACCAAAGAAATAGTGCACAGAATATAAACTCCCATAAAACCATAACAATTTACAGCTTGCTTTAAACAAGACATTACATGGTAATCAGTGAGCTTCAGATGTGCTGGTCAGCAAATTGTGTTACCTTTGGACAGAGCCAGACTGTTATGTCTTGGTCTATGTTATAGTTTTGTCCCTGTTTTGTCTTGTGTATTCACCTCTCCTCTCGTTTCAGACCCCCACCCGCCCCTGCTCGTTTGGTTTCGTCGTCCTCTCTGATTGTATGCCCCGCCCTGATAACCTTCACCTGTTGTGTGCCTGTGTGGATACTTAGTTTTTGTGTTTACCCTGTTAGTTGCCAGTTCGTCTTGTTCGCCCCCGTGCAAAGCGTCCCAGCCTTTTTGTTTCGAGAAACCTTCTAGACATCTTTGTTACCGACCACCGCCTGTTTACCCTTCGACCTGCCTCTACCTGACCCCTGCCGGATTTGTTTGCCTCCGCTGACTGACTACACGCCTGCCGATCCCTTTACCTTGCCTGCTCCCTGCCTGGTTTGTTTACCTCCGCTGACTGCCTACACGTGTACCGAACTCTTTGTCCTGCCTTCCCCCTGTCGGATTTGTTTGCCGGCTCTGACTGGTTACGTGTACTTGTTCATTATTACACTACTAAAGACTATTGCTTTGCCTAGATCCTGTGTCTGTCGTGCTATTGAGTCTAAACCCTTGTTGTGTTTGCCCTGGCCTTGATACAGACAAGTTGTTTCCCCATCCTTACAGTTTTTATGATAAGCTTTGCTGCTGGTTCTAGCTTCATATTTATAGTACAGATATGGGAGTGGTATCAATCTGAAAATCTAACCTAAAATGTTGACTTATTCCTTTAAGCAGCAAGCACACAGAGCTGAGTGGCAGCTGGTGCTCAAAGAGTCATATGTTCAAGGTCACTGGTATACTGAAAATACACTGGAGGGAACGAAGTTCTAACTGTAATATGTAGCCCATTATTTGTGGATGACCACAACAGAACTTTTCAATAATCAATTCAGTTTTTAAAAAAAACAAAAAACATATTTTATATGTGCTTAAAATGGGTATCGGTGTCCAATCAACAAAAAAAATACTCAGTGGCCACTTTGAATATGTGCACCTGTACATATAATACAATTCAATCACATTGTTCTGTCATACAGTCTTCTTTTATGATGGCTTTAATGTTCAGATTCTTTGGAACTGTCATTCGAGTGTTAATAAAGTAAATGTTTTAGCATTGAGGTCATTACTATTTAAGATATTGTACTGGACTACCCTATATTCAGAGGTGTTTCTAATATTCTGACCCATGTATATAAATATTGAGTACAAAGAATTAGAAACACTCTTCAGTATAATGCAGTTCAGTACAGCGCCACTTTTAACTGTGACCTCAATAATAAACATATAATTACATGTATACATTTCTGACAATGTCAACAAAAACTGAACATTATAAACCTGCATAATTATGTATCTAATAAATTGGCCACTGATTGTATACAAACTATTTAAAAAAAAGGTCTGCAGTTCATACCTGCATACTCTTTTTGTAGAGAGAATCACAGGCTAACATTACTTCCTGTAGATTTAAGTAATAAGTGAATGATATTCCAGCAGTTTGATCACAAATTCCCTAACGTACAATATTAGCAAACATAATACTCATTTAAGGATACCTTGAGTAGGATAGCCTGCAACCGCAATCCCATGGTTCGATCCTTGGAGGGGAAGAGGTTCAGAAGCCTGGGAGTGTATTCATCCAGCTTGGACATGAACTACACTGACAATCAAAACTGTAGCAAATCTGCCTTTTAACCAGAAAAAGTTGATACAAAAAACAGTAATGAAATTTTGTATTGTAAAACAAATGGTGTTCAAACCTTTACACAACATGTACTATATGTGAAATGTAGTATAACAGCATGTTGTGTATGGAAGTGTGATACATACCTGCTGATAAATTTCAGTCAAAGTTTCTTCATGCACCTGGAAAGAAATTATTATTAGCTTTAATTCAGCTGGATACATTCATATTTTAACCACACACACACACAACAGGGAACATAAAAGTACTTTTTTAAACAGTTTTGGAAAGTTTATCATGCACATTTCAGTCTGGAAAGTTCCAAACACACAAGCAGCAAAAGGAAAACCTAAGAAGCTGAACCTGGCACACTTGCTGTCTTGGTCCTGTTTTCCTTACTGTATGTGCATATTAACAACCACAGGTGATCTTTCTGAGGTAAAGATAATAAAGTGAACATGAACCTGTTTCTGTAGTCATTCTGTGATTAGGCTTAATGCAAGCCTAATCACCAGACCTATCATACACGATATTGCCAAAAGTATTCACTCACCCATCCGAATAATTGAAATCAGGTGTTCCAATCACTTCCATGGCCATAAGTGTATAAAAGCAAGCACCTAGGCATGCAGACTGTTTCTACAAACATTTGTGAAAGAATGTGTTGCTCTCAGGAGCTCAGTGAATTCCAGCGTGGTACTGTGATAGGATGCCACCTGTGTAACAAGTCTAGTCATGAAATTTCCTCGCTCCTAAATATTCCACAGTCAACTGTCAGTGGTAATATAACAAAGTGGAAGTGATTGGAAACGACAGCAACTCAGCCACGAAGTGGTAGGCCACGTAAAATGACGGAGCGGGGTCAGCGGATGCTGAGGCACAGAGTGCACAGAGGTCGCCAACTTTCTGCAGAGTCAGCCTCTACAGACCTCCAAACTTCATGTAGCCTTCAGATTAGCTCAAGAACAGTGCGTAGAGACCTTCATGGAATGGGTTTCCATGGCCGAGCAGCTGCATCCAAGCCATACATCAGCAAGTGCAATGCAAAGCGTTGGATACAGTAGTGTAAAGCACGCCACCACTGGAGTCTGACTGCATTGTGCCAAGTGTAAAGTTTGGTGGAGGGGGGATTATGGTGTGGGGTTGTTTTTCAGGAGCTGGGCTTGGCCGCTTAGTCCAGTGAAAGGAACTCTGAATGCTTCAGCATACCAAGACATGTTGGACAATTCCGTGCTCCCAACATTGTGGGAACAGTTTGGGGATGGCCCCTTCCTGTTCCAACATGACTGTGCACCAGTACACAAAGCAAGGTCCATAAAGACATGGATGAGAGAGTTTGGTGTAGATGAACTTGACTGGCCTACACAGAGTCCTGACCTCAACCCGATAGAACACCTTTGGGATGAATTAGAGCAGAGACTGAGAGCCAGGCCTTCCTGTCCAACATCAGCGTGTGACCTCACAAATGCACTTCTGGAAAAACACTCCTAAACCTTGTGGAAAGCCTTCCCAGAGGAGTTGAAGATGTTATAGCTGCAAAGGGTGGACTGACATCATATTAAACCCTATGGATTAAGAATGGGATGTCACTTAAATTCATATATGAGTCAAGGCAGGTGAGAGAATATTTTTGGCAATAAAGTGTGTATATATAATATACCATATATTCACGCACCAGTGCTGGAGAAAGGTCATACTCAACAAGTGTGTTCCCTTCTTCACTTTCACCTGAGGAAGACTTTCAGTGGTTGAAAAATTATCTGGCAAATCATTTATAAAGTATTCTAGTCGTTTTTTTACTTGTGAATATGTACATTTATTTTGGTCTCATCATTCTACAAGAATGGCCAGTGCGGCCGGACAGCCCGCTCCGTGCCTCGTGCTATCTGAACCCGAGAGCAAACGGCAGTCAGTGAAGTTTTCATTTTAGCAGTGCCAGGGGAGGCAGCTGGGCAGAGGCCAGGAAAAGCCATTAAAGTAGCTAGTGTCTTAAAAGAGCATATACATGGGAAAACGTTATACTTCGGAAAGTCACATGAAATTGTGACAGTGAGTCGACCACCTGTTCAGTCCTTGCTATGCTTTAGTCAAGACAACACAGACTGACTTCGATTCACTAAGGTTATATAGTTAGCTTAATTTTGACTTAAAGTGCAGTAAAGTTGGCATGTCTGGTAACTTGCAGTAACTTAAAACAATGTTCAAATGCTATAGCAACTTGGTTGTAAATTGTTCCTAAACTAACAATAATTAAACAGGTCTCACCTTTGTGCAGTCCCTGAAACGGTGATGTCCATGTGGCGTTATGCCTTGGGTGAGTTGATGTCCAATGCCCCCCACTGAGTAAAATTTATCAATTTTCTGCATCTTTGACTTTACTGATAAAATACAATTAAATGCTACACAGTGATTCACAGTTGATTTTACTTAAACAAAACGGAGTAAAATGCAATCAATAAATGATTCAAATTTGTTGAATTCGTCTCAGTGTGATTCTAAAGTGCAGATAGTCTTTTTCATTATGTATAGGTTACTATTATTTATTTACTAAATACTGTAATGATCGGAGCAGTGCCGGTTGCCGACGGGGTGCGCTGTTGGCGCAAAGACTGATGGGAGTGATTCTCAAGCGTTTATCAGATTGTTGTTGTGATGTGTTCCGACATGATGTTTTTTGTACATGTTCTGATAGGTGCTGTTATGCCTGTTGTGTTCTAAGGATGTTAGCTTGTGAATTAGCATAGACGTTGTTGGTTGCAGAGTGCACCATGACAGAGTATGGGAAGGCGGGTGATGATGTTCGTCAAATATTTGTGTCAAAGGTGGAATAAAGTTGTGGTCTCTGAACGTTACTACGTCAGTAATTCAGGACCCGTGCTGAATTTCAAGATCTGTCTCGAGAGACTTTCTTCTGCTCAAGCTCGTCACGTTGGTGTCAGAAGTGGGATGGAAAGAGAGATAAAAAGAGAGATCCAAGAGCTGGAGCGAGCCATACAGCAAACATGCTGTCTCTTAGGAGATATGGCGCCGCCGCTGAAAGTCAGCAGATCGCCACGGGTCCCTGATGGTTCCAGCGCCATCCGCTCACACCGCCCCCTGGCTACTGGAGGTGGTTCTACAGGAGAAGACCCACAGCTCGCCAGCGTTGACCGCCACCCAGAGGCCGGAGGTGGCACTACAGGCCAACGCCCGCCGCTCGCCGCCGTCCACCGCCACCCAGAGGCAGCACTACAGGCCAACGCCCACCGCTCACCAGCGTCGACCGCCACCCAGAGGTCGGAAGTGGTACTACAAGATGGCGCCCACCGTTGCCGGCGTCGACCGCCACCTACAGACGGGAGGCAGAACTGCAGGGGAAGGCCCGCTGCTCTTCAGCAGCCAAACTGCCGAAGTATAATGGACTCACACAACTGGAGCCATACCTTTCACAGGTACAGCTAGCAGCATGGCACAGTGGCTGGAATGATGAAGAAGCAGCTACCCACCTGGCCCTGGCATTGGAAGGGAAGGCATTGCAGGTGCTCCTCGACCTGGCCCCAGCAGAGCAACGGAACCTCCCAGCCCTGACCCGGGCACTGGATAGGCGTTTTGGACAGCGGCCATTCGCTAACCAAAGCAGGGAGCAGCTGGCCAGCCGTCGCCGTCAGGAAGGAGAGAGCCTGGGCACCTTCGCTGCAGATGTGCAACTGCATGCTCAACATGGATACCCACGGTTCCCTGCAGCCGCCCAAGAGGAACTTGCCCTCCACGCTTTCCTGCAGGGGCTCACCCCGGAACGGTTGCGGTAACACGTTCACCTTGCCATGCCCCAAACCCTAAGTGAGGCCCTCTGTGAAGCTGAACAGGTTGAGGTGGTAATCTCCATGCCTTGGCCTGGCCAACAGAGGCCCTCCATCCTCCAACCGCATGTCAGGATGACCGACTACGAGGCGGCGGAGGTTGAAGAAGTCTGCCAAGTTTGGCCTCCATCGCCGCAGCCTCAGCGTTGGCGCACACTAGCCAGGCGACAGCCAGCCCAACCGACTGACCGCTGCTACCGTTGTGATGAGCCTGGTCACATCGCCCATAACTGTCCTGCACCAGCACCAAAGGCCAGAGCCAACCAGCCGGCGAAAAACAACTGAGGAGTGGTCCAGTGAGGGGTCCACCACTCCAGTCTCCACCCCCCCTCCAAGGCTGATGCACACTGGTTGGATGCCTAGGACACACCAAAGGACTGTATCTGGTCTGTGAACTTGATGGCCACCCCTGCCGGGCCCTGGTAGATACAGGATCCACAATTTCCCTGGTGCGACCTGGCATCCTACCGGGCACCACTGGTCCACTCACAGCTGTATGGTCACCAACCCACACACAACTAATGACGGTGACAGGAGAAAAAGCTGACATGAGAGGGAGAAAGCCGCTGCGAATACAGGCCGGGAACCAGGAGCTGACACACGACTTCTGGCTCACCAACATCCGGGACCCCTGCATTGTCGGCTTGGACCTGCTGATCTGCTGGGGAGCCTGCATTGACATTGTGAGAGCAACCATCACCCTTGGCACAGAGACCATGGCTCTCCAGTCCGGTCAGGGGGAGAAGAAAGGGGCCCAGGATCAACGCTCCAATTGCCAAGCAGCAGCAGCCCAGCAAACACCACCCCCCTGTGTCTCACCATCAAGCCCACCCAGCGACAGTAATCCTACGCTGCCACTGCCTGAGCCAACTCCACTTGCCAAGCCAGCTGCTCTTCCCTCAGCGGAGACAACTGAAGCAGTACGCAACTTATGGCAGCGTTGTTGCAACGGCCTTGACTCAAGGCAATGCCACCAGTTAAAATGCATCCTGGATGACTTTGTGGAAATCTTGGCTGCCAGAAATGAAGACTGTAAACAGACTCGGCTGGTCCAGCATTCCATCAACACCGGTTCTGCCCAGCCCATTCGTCTACGATCCCATCGATTGGCCTTATCTAAACGCCAGACAGCAGAGGACATGATCCGTGAGATGGTTGCTGCTGGGGTGATTGAACCCTCCACCAGCCCGTGGGCAGCCCCGGTTGTCTTAGTGAGGAAGAAAGATGGCAGCTGGCGTTTTTGTGTGGATTATCGCCGTCTCAACTCCATCACCAAAAAAGACTCTTATCCACTCCCTCGAATCGACGATGCTCTCGACTGGGTTGCTGGGTCCAGTTGGTTCAGCTCCCTTGACTTGCGTAGTGGCTACTGGCAGGTGGAGCTGGCCCCTGATGCAAGACCAAAGACTGCCTTCACCATCGGGCGGCAGCTGTGGCAGTTCCGTGACATTCCATTTGGGCTCTGCAATGCACCAGCTACTTTTGAGCGTTTGATGGAGAGGGTGCTGGCTGATGTACCCCGCAGCCACTGCATTGTCTACCTCGACGACCTGCTGGTGCATGCCAATGACTTTGACAGGGCCTTGTCTAATTTGCGAGATGTATTTGCCTCCATCCGGCGGGCAGGGCTTCGGTCGAACCCTGCCAAGTGCCACCTGCTGACCCGAGAGACTGAGTTCCTGGGCCATGTGGTCAGTGGCAGGGGCGTAGCCACCAATCCAACAAAGGTGGCTGCTGTACGGGACTGGCCAACCCCTGCTAATGTCAACTAGCGGCGGAGCTTCCTGGGCCTGGCGTCCTACTACCGCCGGTTCATCCAGGGCTTTGCCACCATCGCCAGCCCACTCCACCGTCTGACCGACAAGGGTCAACCGTTCAACTGGGATGAATCCTGTGCCACAGCGTTCCATAGGCTCAAGACAGCCCTCACGGAAGCCCCAGTCTTGGCTGCCCAAAGATCCTTCATACTGGACACAGACGCTAGCAACGTGGGAGTTGGAGCTGTCCATTCACAGCAGGAGGTGGATGGAGAGGGAGCTGTGGCCTACTTCAGTCGCACACTGAGTCGGGCAGAAAGGAACTATTGTGTGACCCGACGTGAACTGCTGGCAGTGGTTCTAGCAATATGGCACTTTCGACCCTACCTGCACGGCAGCCACTTCCTCATCTGCACAGACCATGCCTCCCTGATCTGGTTACTGAACTTTAAGCAGCCTGAGGGGCAGATCGCTCGATGGCTCGAGGCCCTGCAGGGTTATTACTTTGATATCCAGCATCGGGCAGGACAACATCATGGCAATGCCAACGCACTCTCCCGGCGGCCCTTTGGCTTTGGAATGCCGTTACTGTCAGCTGCAGGAGGAATGAGACAAAGCAATACCAATGGTGGCGGTTGCCCAGACAACCGACAATGAGGGCCGATGGTATCCACTGACCACGCCGCAACTGAGACAGCAGCAAGAGGCAGATGAGACCCTGGCACTGGTGAGAGGATGGTTGGAAAGGGACGAGCGCCTGGACTGGACAGAGGTGTCTGCGCAAGGCCCTGAGGTGAAAGCCTACCACTCTCAATGGGGCAACCTTGAGGTCCATGATGGGCTGTTGTATCGGAGGTGGCATGCTCCTGGACAGAGAAACAACTGCCTGCAGCTATTGGTTCTGCGACTGCTCCGGCCCCAAGTCCTCCAGGTTGTTCACGGCTCAGTGGGGGCAGGACATTATGGGAACTTCAAGACTCTCCGCCACCTCAGGGGGCAGTTCTACTGGCCTGGCTGTCGACGAGATATGGAGTTGCATGTGCCCTGCTGTGACTCCTGCACTGCTAAGAAGGGGCCTACCCAGGCTCGTGCGCCCCATTACAGCAGTATCTGGTGGGGGCCCCCAATGGAGTGAGTGGGGGTGGACGTCCTGGGGCCCTTTCCGGTCACTGATTCCGGAAACCGCTACATCCTGGTGGCCATGGATTATTTCACCAAGTGGCCAGAGACATACGCAGTGCCGGATCAGAGTGCGACCACCACAGCTGAAATGTTGGTAGAGGAGATGTTCTCCCGCTTTGGGGCCCCTGCTGAGCTCCACAGTGACCAGGGGCGGAATTTTGAGTCTCAGGTTTTCGGGTCAAGACAAGGACCACACCACTCCATCCACAAAGCGACAGGTTGGTGGAGCGGTTTAACCGTACTCTGGCTACTCAACTTGCTATCCTTACCAGCCAACACCAGCGGGACAGGGACCGCCACTTGCCCCTGGTCTTGTGGTCTTATCGTGCTGTGGTCCAGGAGTCCAGCCAGCGCACGCCTGCTGCCCTCATGTTTGGGAGAGAGATCCGAACACCGGTGGAACTGGTGTTTGGAGCTCCACCTGAGCCTGAGATTCCTGGAGGGAAAGAGATGGACTACTTCCTGCAGGTCGTTCACGACTAGACTCGCCAAGTTCAGGCCAACTCTGGAGTACGGCAAAAGAGAACCTATGACAGACGGTGCCGAGGGCAGGCCTTCACACCAGGGGATAAAGTATGGGTGTATTGTCCTGTCCGCAAGAAGGGCGTCTCCCCAAAGCTTCAGAGTCACTGGCAAGGGCCTGGTGAAGTTGTGAACCAGCTGTCTGAGGTGGTGTACCGGGTACGCATGCTTGGCCGGGGACATGTGGTGGTGCTGCATCAAGACAGACTTTCGCCTTATTGGCCACTTGCCCCATCCACTGCTGGAGAGGAGAACGACAGCGACAGGCTGCAGCCCGATCGGTGTGACACTGCCCCGTTACAACTTCTGGGAGCTACGGAAGGCCTGTTCGCCAGCGAAAATGCCCTGAACATTTGAGGGACTTTGTTTTGGGTGATGGGGTTGTCGGAGACGACTGACCCCTCAGATGGGGGCTATGTAATGATCGGAGCAGTGCCGGTTGCCGACGGGGAGCGCTGTTGGCGCAAAGACTGATGGGAGTAATTTTCAAGCGTTTATCAGATTGATGTTATGATGTGTTCCGACGTGATGTTTTGTGTACATGTTCTGATCGGTGCTGTTGTGCCTGTTATGTTCTAAGGATGTTAGCTTGTGAATTAGCATAGACATTGTTGGTTGCAGAGTGCACCATGACAGAGTATGGGAAGGCGGGTGATGATGTTCGTCAAATATTTGTGTCCAAGGTGGAATTAAAGTTGTGGTCTCTGAACGTTACTACGTCAGTAATTCAGGACCCGTGTTGAATTTCAAGATCTGTCTCGAGAGACTTTCTTCTGCTCAAGCTCGTCATAATACTAATTAACCCCAATCACAGTTTTTACACTGTACCTTTGAGGTTATTCTGGAGAATATTCTGGACAGTATTTGTCATTTTTCATTTGTACATTTGCACAAAGTAAGCATATTTGTTCACTCCCATGTTGATAAGAGTATAGAAATTTGAAAAATATCCCTCTAACGTACATTTAGAAAAGATTTAAAATGTGCAATGAAATTGTGATTAATCGCGTTTACATCATTTAATCAATTGACGGCCATAGTTCTGCAATGACTTTGGGGTAAGAGTGGAAATGTTGGTGTAAGTTGACAAAGACAAGAATATCAACAATTTCAACTGAGGTTGGGGAAATAATGAGCAAAATTTCCTCCTCATCGGCACATGTGTGTTACACTAGAGACTGGTGAGACCCAAAAGCGGACTTGAGGCGGGAGCAGGTCGTAAAGGTTCTTTATTGAAACCAATGAATACTCAGATGTGGGAGCGAGCTGGAAGCAGTTAGAGAGCGGCATGGTGGTTAGCCGCTCAGAGGGGCACAGATCAGGCGTTGTGCCTGGAGTGGAGCTGGAGCGCTGCACGGTCGAGCCGCTTGGAGGAGCACAGGGCAGGTGGAGCGCTGCAGCTGGGCCGAAGAGACACGTGGTGTCGGATGGCTCGAAGAAGCGCAGGGCAGATGCAGTGCTGCAGAGGTGCTGGGGTAATGGGTCACTGGAGTGGAGTTGTGGGTTGTTAGGGACTCGAGAAGACACTGGAAATAGAGCGAGGCGAAATTAGTCGCAGTACAGGAAACACTAGAGCAAACTATGAAACACTGGGACTGAGTCATCTACCATGTGTGGTTCATGAAATCATCCGGCAGCAGGCAGCGCGATGACCAAGACTTTTAAGCGGGCTCTGATTGTTGATCTGCTGCCGCTGCGTGTGATTATTCCAGGGACCGCAACTCCGCCCAGCTCTCCAATGCACCTCTGCAAGCAGACATTCATTCCGTGGGGGACATAAATGTCACAAATTTAATGAAAATTCATCTAATAGTTCTTGAGACATTTCAGTCAGAGCCACAAATGTGAACTCAAGTGCTAGAGTAAAACTCCCAAAAAGTCAGCAGTACATTTCCTTCAGAAATCATGAATGGATGGGTATCAATCCATCAAGTAGATGTTGAGATGTTTCGAAGGATACGTGAAGGAGTATGGTCTAGACCTGCTCAATTTGGGAAGTGTCATGAGATAACTTGTTGTGAAATGATTAATTGGTTGGTTGGTTCATTGAAAACATCAGGATTCATCATCTGAGGATCATGAATGTCATTATGAAATTTCATGGAAATAGCTGCCTTGATATTCAGAACATAGCCTATAAGATGCAGATGTGGGCATTACATATACTTGAAGTAACCTTTTCGGGTAAACTGTACTTTTTGGAGAAGCAACAGTAGTAGTAATACAGCATGCTCCCACTTGAGTAGATTTTTGAGAAAAATCTTTAGTTTTACTCTGTTACATTTGGAAAAATGGAACTGCTTTTATTTGATATTTTATGTGTCGATGCACATTCCATTAAGAGGCCAGTAGTCAGCTGCTCCCAGGTGTACTGGAGCTCTGTTACCAATCCTGGACAGAACAACTTATTCTGTTGGAGTAAAAATTACAAATCTGTGTGATCAGGCATGCCAAACAACCTGTGTAACCCACGTTTGAGTAAAGCTGGCACAAAACCCTTTCCTGCAGGTTGGAATGTTTTATTTCAGTTATTGTCAACAGTCTCTCAGTGCAATGTCAGTGAAACGGTGGATTCTAATGAAAAATAATTAATAATATTGGTATAGCAAGTGTGTATGTTTTAGACTCACAAAGCTATACAGTTTTGTGCAAAGTTGGTCATCATGGGATGTGCAAAAGTTCACAGTGTAGAGAATCTGTGTCATGGGATAATGGTTAAAGGTGATAGGTCCCCGGAGGCCCACCACTGTACAGCCGGACACTCTTGAGGGAGGTGACTTTTTCGGAGACCAGACTGGAATTTGTGGCCCTGAGTGTGGCCTGCAGGTGAGTCCAGGGAAATCCTGGTGGGTTGCCTGCTTTGAGAAGTAACGTTTGAGCAAGAGGAATTACCTCGTTGTTTCTCTCTTCTTGGGGCAGATGGTCCTCCCCGAGTGGAACAGTGAGGTGAGGGAGAATGATCAGAGGGGTCTGCATACAGCTGAAGAGAGGAGTTGTTAGGAATGGATACAGCTGACAGAATGGTGGGGTGTAATAAACAAAGCAGCGTCTGGGAGCATTTAACCTGGTTTCAGACTTAATCCTGCAGCCCTATCACCCAAACTCCACCTCTAGTTATAATGGGATGGTCCAAACTAGCTACTTTGAAGAGGAAGTAGAGAATGAAACCGTCTGAAGTCTGCATCAGTGTGGATTTATCCTCTTGTCTTGTATTCAGAAGACAGTGGTTCATAAAATGACTCCATACATTAAGGTCAGTGTGCTCATCGTAGGAAATGACTCTGCCTCCCAATCTCCCAGCTAACACCTACATAAAAGGCCTCAAGGCAATGCATCCCAAAAAGTACCTCAAGAAACTATTTGTATTTATTTTTTATTTATGTTTATTTGCTGTATTTTATGACTAAAAGAAACACTCCAAACAACTTTTCCCAAGTTGCATCATGATGCGTACCATAGAGGGTGATTTTTATTTTCTTTGGCAAGTGACCATGATGTAAGCATGATCAGGCCCTTCTAGGTGTCCATTATCAGGAATTAATGGAATATACGGAGGAAACCGAGCCCTCCATGTCATCCATTGAATGATTCCTTAAAAGGGGTACCTTGTCAGGCAGTGATGTATCTCAAACAAACCAACCAGACAAACTATTGTTGTTTTTTTAAGCAAGTAAATAAAAAATGTTCCCTTTTCCATCCTGCCATTAGCATGATTTACCGATATAATGTTGGTTGAGTTGGTTACCTTACTTAGGAACTGGAGGTGTGCAACCTTTTGTTGCAGCTCTTCCTTTAACTGTGTTGAGGCTGCTCGTTCTTCCTTCCATTACTCCCTGTAATTGCAGGTGTAGTGCCTCGGCAACACATCGGAGCACCGCTTGCCACTTTTTTTCTTCAAGTGAGCAAATAAATGTTCAAAGTTTGCATAATCCAGTTTAATGTTAAAATATTGAAGTGATGAATTGCAAAACCTACCTAGCTTAATGGCATACTTTGAACAAAGGTTGGCCTCTTCTTATCAGCAAAGCTTAACAGCTCTTCATGCGTAACTTGTTACATTATGTGACATATATGTAACAAGCTGGGCACGTTGTCATGACTGTAGATTCTTGTTCCTTGTTTTGTTATCGGTTGTCATGATTTTGTCTTGTGTCTATTTCCATGTCTTTGTATCTTGTCTTGTGTCTTTTGTTTCCCCACGCCTTGCCTCTCGTGTGTTACTGCATTTGGGTCCACCTTCCATACGCTGTGGAGCTCATAACTGAAGTGGCTGACCTCAGAAGAACCTTGATTGCCCAACTAAACAGCCGCAACTCCCAGTTAGCTCCCAGCTTTCCAGCCCAAACTGGCGCCTCAGCTCCAGCCCATGCCTCAGCCCATGACTCAGCCCATGCCTCAACTTCAGTCTCAGCTGAAGTGTCTCCTTTCTGGGGAACCCGCCTGGCCTACAAAGCTCCCCGACCTAGAAAGCAACGTTCTCGGCAGCATCCAGGCTCCCTGAGGTCTGGCGCCCTTTTTTGCTGTTCCTCGCCACCACCCAGGGCTTTGCCCCCTCTGCTGTCCTGCACCTTGGAGCCATGCCAGGTTAGCGCCTCTGAACCATGCCTGCCTGGAGCTCCAGCTGTACTGTCGGCGGCCCGGTCGACACCTGCCAGTGGCCTTCAGTCGGCGGTTCGGTCAACACCTGCCAGTGGCCCTCAGTCGGTGGACCGGTCGACACCTGCCAGTGGCCCTCAGTCGGCGGACCGGTCGACACCTGCCAGTGGCCTTCAGTCGGCGGCCCTAACGGCGCCTGTTCCAGCTCCTCGGTCGGAGGCCCAGCCAAGTCCTGTGCCTGCTCCTCGGTCGGAGGCCCGGCCGAGGCCTGCTCCTGCTCCGACTCCAGTGCCAAGTCCTTGGTCAGAGGCCCGGCCGAGTCCCACGCCGAGTCCTGTCCCTGCACCTCGGTCGGAGGCCCGGCCGAGGCCTGTCCCTGCACCTCAGTCGGAGGTCCGGCCGAGGCCTGTCCCTGCACCTCGGTCGGAGGACCGACCGAGTCCCACGCCAAGTCCAGCACCTGCTCCTCGGTCGGAGGCCTGGCCGAATCCCACGCCAAGTCCAGCGCCTGCTCCTCGGTCGGAGGCCCGGCCGAGTCCCACGCCAAGTCCTGTGTCTGCTCCTCGGTCGGAGGACCGGCCGAGGCCAGTACCAAGTCCCGTGCCAAGTCCAGTGCCAGCTCCTCGGTTGGAGGCCCAGCTGAGGTCGTCTGCTGTCAGCGACCGTTCATCAGCTCCCAGGCTACCAGCTCCCGGCAAACCTCTGTCGGTGGTCCAGCCAAGACCCAGGAGGTATTCCCAGCCAGCGGTCCGGCCTCAAGAGTGTCTTCGTCTTCGCCTTCGCCGCCGGCCTCCAGTGAGTCCCAGCCCATGCCTTCGCCACCGGCCTCCAGTGGGTCCCAGCCCACGCCTTCGATGCCGGCCTCCAGTGGGTCCCAGCCCACGCCTTCGCCGCCAGCCTCAAGTGGGTTCCAGCCCACGCCTTCACCGCCGGCCTCCAGTGGGTCCCAGCCCACGCCTTCGTCGCCGGCCTCCAGAGCACCTAGACCTTCGTCTTCGTCGCCGGCCTCCAGAGCGCCTACGCCTTCGTCTTCGTCGCCGGCCTCCAGAGCGCTCCTCGCTACTTGGACTTATGTTTTGAGGGACATCTTGGAGCTGTCCCTTGAGGGGGGGGGGGGGTACTGTCATGACTGTAGATTCTTGTTCCTTGTTTTGTTATCGTTTGTCATGGTTTTGTCTTGTGTCTATTTCCATGTCTTTGTATCTTGTCTTGTGTCTTTTGTTTCCCCATGCCTTGCCTCTCGTGTGTTACTGCATTTGGGTCCACCTCCTCTATCCATAGTCTTCCCTAATACCCCGACCTGACACACGTACAGTATCGTCCTGTTATTCACTCTGTTTGAAAGGGCAGAGGAACTGCATTTCACCTGACCTACACACTCAAAGGAAGTAACTAAGATTAGTGTTTAAGACGTGAGCCAACAAACTATTAACCTATATTTATTTAAAACGTGACATGTCCAGGCTTCATGCACAGATTCAGTAAGAAGTTTCTGTTCTGACATTCATCCAGTCTGTTTTCCCTCTATACCTGCTCTGCATCTTCTTCTTCCTCTTTCCCTCCTTCTAGTGTTTTTCCATTCATTTCCCTCACCTGTGTTTTCTCTGCCTCACCCCACCTGCACCTCATCCCCACATCATTTTTTTTTTATTTAAACCTGTGTGCTCCATTCTGTCTTCGGAGTTTGTTCAGGTGTCATCCACTGTCCCCCCCTTACCTCTCTTGGTATGTTCCTGTTATATTTCCATATGTTTTCACTAATTCGTACTTTGCTTTTGGTTGTACTTTGTCTAGCTTTTATTTTGCTACTTTGGATATTTACACTTCTTGGTTTTTGGATTCACTTCGTGGATTTCCAGCTTGTGATTAAAACTTGTTTTTTGTTCCTCATCCTGTATGTTTCTGCATTTGGATGCTCACTGTATTTTTGTAAGACATATCACAGCAGCAGCTTTAAATAATCAGCCTACCTGCTGCAGTAACGTTGTCTGTTATCACCCACTGTGCCAGGCTTCATGTGAGTTTTACATTATAAATATGGAAGCCCATTTCCACCAGTTAAAGAAAAGTATATGATGAAAATAAAGCTTGATTGAAAATATTCTCATATTCACATTCCCATTACAAAGTTGTTATTGTGAGATAGAAAGTCAAAATAAGAGATATAAAAAGAAAAGGTCCACTGCATAAGATGTCGGTAGTCTTTGTGAATTTATTATTAAAAATTACGTAAGGGAGGGACAGAACAAGACATGAAGGCATCTGACCAATCCGTGCATCTGACCAATCCGTGCTGTCCGGGCCGGATGGCACGGATTGGTCAGATTTTTCTCAGTCCTACAGCTGCCACAGAGGTCCGATTATTTTCATTCCTTTTTCTGAATACATAATGTAGTTTAACAAAATGTGTTTCTGAACAACATAACAGCCCCTAGCTTTAATATAGTTCAGTCAGACAACTCACGTTTGAAATGTTTATAACAAAGCAGAACATAGTTAGAATATGGTGTCTAGGCTTTGACCTCATCACTCCCCACAGATATGTTTATATGAGATATTGAGGAGTGATGATTAAATATATCCCCCCTAGACAGAGCCTGTAGGTGGATGCTGGGGTGGTGGTGGGGCTGAAGGAGCAGGCAGCGATACTTGTGCAGGGCAGCAGCGGCATTGACAAGCCCGAGGGACAAAAGGGAAATTTTGCAGCTTAGCCCGCCCAATTGAGAGGGTGTGTTTGTAAGATGGTCTGGAGAGTGAAGCATGTCACATGTGTATGTGGCAGTGCAGGTCGAGTTGACTGCCTGAACTAGCTCGCAGGCGTCGCTCCATTTAAATATAGTACCTTTGCTTCAGCTGTTGGAGCGTGAATAATTAGGAGTGAGGCTGATATCAATGGAACACAATTACAAACTGTTACACTGAATTACACATTTCCTGTGAGTTGTTTGAGCAAAGGCAGCACTTTTTTTGGTATTTCAGGCTTTATTGACAGAACAGCTGAAGGATATGACAGGAAACCAGTTAAGAGAGAGGGGGAGTGACACATAGCAAAGGGCCCCAGGCCAAGACTCCAACCCGGGGCCGCTGCAGCAAGGACAAAGCCTCTGCACGTGGGACGCCTGCTCTACCAACTGAGCTAAGCCCAACTGAGCCTTGATTAGATGATTTAATGAAAAATGAAATTAATTGTAACTTTAAGCATTCGTGTTATTCGTATTATTAATTTCTTTGTCATTTTTTCAGTTTGTAATTACTTACAAAATCAGTTCTGTTTCTGATGGCATGACCAGACTTTCACTGGCTGACAAAGCTGATCTCTGATCAGACAATCATAACTTCTTTTGAAATATGCTGTTTCAGCAAGCCACCATTCAAAATTAAGAGCAGAAAGTAGTTGTTGTTGTTGTTGTAGTGGTAGTAGTAGTAGTAGTATTTTTAGGTCAATTCAAGACAATTTTGTTTATTGTATATAGCCCACAATCAAAACTCAAAGTGCCTCAGTGGACTTTACCATCAGTAGAACTTAAAACAGTGTACAATCTGAACAGTTCAAAACAGTTATGACAGAGAGGTGGTTCAGTATAAGTTTTACATTTATTGATTCATCTTAAAATAGTGAAAGAAAGCCACTGTACTGCCCATGCATACTTTGAAACCAATGAACAATGCACATTTCTTATAACAGTCAAACATCATCCTGCTGCAACAAAACAGACAGAGCCACTTAAAAAAATGAATCAATTTGAATTTCCATGATTACAGCACATTTATAACAGAACAATACAGCAGCTCTCCGGGGCTAAATCATGACAGAATTAGACACACACCCTAGCATGTGTAAGGGAGCTCTACAATCCTACTATCAGCCAATCTGCACATTGTCATTATCCAAAATTAGGACAATATAGCTAACATAAGTAATTTAAAGGTGAACTTTAAAGTGCATAGTACATAAATAAACGGGTGAGTCATTATGCTTTTATCATTTTAGAAATGTTTTCTTGTTCCTAAAGAAGCCGAGACTTTAGTCACCATAAACTTTGGCTGTGACTGAATTGCAATTACCCTTTTTGTATGTATCCCCTTCCTTTAAGCAATGCATGCACATAAATCAAGAGTTATAGCAACAAAGTGAAATAAGAATTACATCAATAAAGCTGTAAATATACACATTAAAGTTACAAAGAGAATGTTTCTTTAAATCCTTATAATTTATTCATCACTGAAAGACTTGCTCCACTATTACACAGCAGAAAACTTTAGGGGACAAACAAGAAAATTAAAAACCAAACACATCACTGACATGCATGACACAGAGCTCCTAACATCTGTTCGGATACTGCAGCTGTTTCCACGAATCAAGGTTTTTCCTTTTTGCCTTACCCTTCTGCTAGCTATCTTACCTTCTTCTCCCTTTAGTCTTGAAGTCTATAGCATTTAAATCCAAAGGACAATTGTTTGGGCATACAGGAAATGTAGTACAGGACATGGAGCAAGGGGGGAGTGAAAATTAACAAGAAGTTATTGTACATGTAAATCTCTGGGCCTTGGGTTGAGGCTTTTGTCATTGCATGATGAGAGCTCTAGCAGACTCAGACCAAGTATCAGTTCTTGGTTGCACATATTAAATGTCTTCAGTATGTTTGTTTGCTGATGGACTTTGTTAAAGTATTTGTAAATACTGAATTTACTGCTTTGACATTATAACAACAACATATTCAGCTTATACTTTAAAAAAATATTTTTGAATGGAGAGAATTATCCATTTCATGTATTTTCTTTTTCTAAAAATATCAAACCCTGATTTTGATATCACAGGTCCATGTAAAGCAATAAACAGTAATCGTCACTCAGTACATTTACATGCACAGTTTAGTCAGATTACAGCCATAGTTCAACTGTGCTACTCAATCAGACAACTGCAATTGTCAGAGTATACATGCCGGTGAGAAAATCGAATTATTGGGCCGAAGCATGTCATACCCCAGTACAATAGGTAGCGCTGTGCCCATTTCAACTAGTGGTAACAGAACCACCTCCGGCTGACCTCTTTACACCACCAGCTGTCTCTGCATTCGAGAAAGATGGCGTACGAAGAGCGAGACGAAGCTACATCTTTGTACTTTTTTTTTTCTTTTTTTAATATACTATTTTAATCCCAAATTGGGAAATTCTTTTTTCCACTCACATTACACACAGGTGCACACACACATGCAGTGTAGAGGAGATGAGCGAAGGGGCAGCCACACATGCCACAGCGCCCAATGAGCAGTGTCGGGGTCGGTGCCTTGCTCAAGGGCACCTCGGCAATGCCCAGGATGTGAACCAGCACTCTCCAACTGCCAGTCCACATCATTCTTTTTTTTTGGTCCGGGTGGGACTTGAACCGGTGACCTTCAAGTCCCCTAGCCAAGTCCCCACGACTGAGCTATTGCTGATCCGGTCCAATTTTAGTCAGACTAAGGTGCATGCATGCATCTTAAAAATCCGATCATATTCGGACTAACCCAATAATTCAGTTTTCTTGAGTGTCATGTAAAACGCACTGTTTGTCTCCATGTTTTTCACACCCGAAAAAGAACCAGTGTGTAGGATTTAGTGGCCCCTTGTAGTGACGCTGTGTTTTGCAACCAACCAAACAAACTTCCCATCAACCCTACCTTTGTGGGGAAGAACACATCTGGGGACCGATTACTGTATTCTGGTATCTGGCAGTACCACAATTTATGCCTTACCAAAGGGTAAGAATAACCATGAAACCATAACATTTTTCTCCCTAAAAAAGGAGTAGGAGAGATGCATGCCCTATCAGTCCATGAGGGCCTATTCCTGTTAAGGCCAGAGGATGGGGAAAAGTGCTGCGCCTCAACCCAGCCTTTCTCCCCAAGGTTCTTTCAGATTTGCAGATTTTGACCAGGGGTCCGTTTCACGAAGCAGGTTCAACAAACTCTGAGTCTAACCCTGAACTCTGAGTTGATCTACTCTGAGATAGGAAACTCTGAGTTTTCAGTTCCAGAACAGCAGATTTGAGTTAGTTTGATCAACTCGGAGTAGTTTAACCTGGAGTTAAGCACGTGCACCACAAGTATAAAAAGACAGCATCAATGGAGCCTTCGATTCGACAAGTCACCATGGCAACAGGGAAGAGGAGGGCTACGTTTTTCACCCCACTGGAATTGGAAATATTAATGAGCTCATACGGTGAGTTTGAGCACGTTTTTAGAAGGAAGTGTAACACCGCTGCAGCAGCAAAAGAGAGGGAGACGGTGTGGGAGAACATTGGTGCTCGGGTCAATGCGTAAGTTTAAATGTAGTCCTTTGCAATCACAATAATATTACAGGGGGAAACTGCTTGAGTGGTAGCCTATTAATTTATTTAATTTAGGTGCAATCCCGCGGGGGAGAAGCGCACTTGGCAGCAACTCAAGATGAAACATAAAAACATTCGACCTCGGCATAATCTCATGGGGGTACCTCATTATGATCATGTTTTACATAAATGTAAAGTAAATATTAAGTGGCTGTTTGACTGTACAGTTGTTTTATCCCCAACATAATGCTGTTTTCACACACATAAATGTCTTCTCATCTATATCATGTTCTGTTAAATAATTAAGCCTATTTAAACTTACACAGACTTCTACTCAGCCAACAGAAAGAAAGCAGATGCCCGTAAAACGGATGGTGGCCCAGCACCGCCACCTCTAACAGAGGCAGAGGAGCTGAAAATGATAAAGATGGGTAGTAGCCGTTTCAGGGCGAGGCACACTTTTCTGACCGCTCTGTATACAGTTGCCTTGCTCAAGTGCTCTGCATCTCCCACGTTGTATAAAAAACTCCCATTTGCAAAAAAACGCAGCGCAGCACACAATATCTGCTGGGATGTGAGAGCATGACTTCGGTTGGTAATGTTGGAAATGTAAGGACGGATCAGGTTGTGTATGTAAATGATGGACTGTGACGTGAAACGGTACCGCTCAAAAAGATAATTGTCTGGAAATGCAAGAACATCTGATAATCATCTCCCGACGAATATTTAATTCTCTGCGCAGTAATGCTGCATCTTCATCCACGGGATCATTATCAACAGGACATGCTATGTGAAAATAGTCGCCACCTAATATAATTTCTAATGAAGGCCTACTGACTGAGACTACAGACGGCAGAACTATACTACGCCAAAACTCGCCTGCTGACTGAATGAATGAGGAAATCAAATACGGTGTGTGGCTGAAAGAGGGCGGAGACAGAGAGAAACTTGAGGTTTGTTGAGAAAAACCTGGTCCCGACCAGCTTAGGTTCATAGAGTATGTTACCATGGTAACTGACCGAGAGCTTAAGTATCCTCTCTCTGTGAAACAGGCTGGAGTTACCCCTCTTTCTCTGGTTCGAGTTACCTCCCTTTGTGAAACGGAAAACTCAGAGTTTCCCTCATTTCAGGGTTAACAGACTCAGAGTTTTCACTAAACCTGCTTTGTGAAACGGACCCCAGACCAACTCTTGGTGTTCTTCATGCACAAGTGTCTGGGTAGATGTTGTCAAAGGGCAGACTGTACCAATGGATCAGGGATATGATCCAGCAGGCATACAAGTGGGGCAGGATTGCCAGTGTTGCCTTTAAGTAAGGGTCCTATCCACCCGCAGAGTTGCGACCTCCTGGTTGCTGTGGAAAGGAGCATCTCTGGAAGAGATCTGCTCAGTGGCTCCTGAGTGTTAACATTCACCCATCCATAGAGAGCATCCATAATCGGTTTGGGACTCTGAAACTGCTTTCGATCTTCACAAGGTGTCTTACAGAGTCACCATTCATATGGAATATGTAGCTGTATGGAGAGATAGTCTCTTCACTCAGAGATCCAGTTATGTCCCTCTTACATTTTGCATACTAAGTAACTTGGATCAAGGAAAGAAGTTGTCATTCCTTTTTCTCCAATCACTATGTGCTTGACATCTTCTAAACAGAAGCGCATTAATCTTTTGCTCATGTTTGAGTCTGTATTTGCTATTGTACAAAATTAGTAGATTCTTTAAAAGCTTTTGTGTCTATGCCTTTCATAATGTATTAAATTTACTTAGTCATAGTTGGGTGGAGGATCATAACACATTAGAAACATAAGCACAGTCAGAGAATCAGTGTTTTAATCAGTACTGCATATGTGAAAAACATTATTTCTTTTTATATTTTCTTTCTGTTTTTATACACAAGAGTGTGTCACTTGTTTCTGTACCAGTCAGTGGAGATGGTGACTTGGACAGATTATTTAAAATGCATCATTATGCAAATTATTCATTATTTGTTTTCATAATAATTAATGTTTATTATTTCACTGGGTAAAACAATTCTAGGAATGCATGATCTTGGTTCATTATAAGAACAAGTCCATTGTGTGTTTTTGAAGAGGAAAAATGTAGAATAATAGAAGCGTTAAATTAAATGTTTAATTCTATTAAATGTCAGTTTTAGGACTGAATGACCCAGTTTTAACTGCTGTTCACACAGCAGCCTTCTCCTTTCTGCCTTCAAAGTTCACCAAGATCTGCACCCATATTGGCTGCACCAGAGCCCATGCCCTAGGCTTCTGTGCTAACTGCTGCAGGCTGTACGATCATCGCAGCATAGCCCTCTTGGCTTCTGTTGCCTTGAACAAACTCTAATTCATATACGACTTCACATTTGACATATCACGTTGAAAAGATTTTGTGGGCAAAGACATAATGTTTCCATACCACAGTGCGAATTATACCATTTGCAAATCATCTTTTTCTTTTTGCATGTGACCTCAGTGGTCAAGGCAAATCTACCAATCATGATATAAATGCATGTCAAAGATTTCTTTACTCTCTTCATTATCTAAAGCAGATCCTGACCATGAGTAATTTAGAGCAGTGGTGTCAAACTGATCCAGTAAAGGGCCGTGTGGCTGCAGGTTTTCATTCCAACCAAGCAAGAACACACCTGATTCAGGTGTGTTCTTGCTTGGACACCACTGATTTAGAGCCTTTTTATCACCAGATGGAAACAGCTCAATTGTTGAATTTTTTCATTGGATTGCAGTGGTATTTACAAATGTATAGATCGTCTGAAATTTAGTGATATGCAAATGTTTACATGTTTACATGCTTATCATTTGCTGTATGTCTGTCTGCAGAATCAACTGTGATATTAGTTGATGAAAGCAAATCATCACCAAAGTTCTCATCACCAGTTGGACATACACCAAAGTTAAAAGTAGCTGGGCTGAGGTTGATGGGATGGTCTGCTGTTTTTCCATTGAGTGTTGTTGTCTCCTGATGGCCACTTCCAGTCTGCTTTGTAGTCATATCAGTGGTTGTATGCTGGATGGCTCTCCTTGCTTTATCATTCATTCCATTGCTATTGGCCTGGTAGGTTCTCTGTCCTCGGACAGTGGTGAAGCCAGTTTGGATCATCGACAATGTTCTCTGATTTCCCTCAGGCCGCTTGCAACGGTAAAGCCCTCGAAATGCCGAGCGAAACTTCTGAGACATGGCATTGTATATAACAGGGTTTATAGCACTGTTGGCATAAATGCATGTACGACAAAACAGGAGAAACCAAACATTCTGATATGGTGTGGACACAAAAGAATTGATTAAAACTAAAGTCCGGTAAGGCATCCATAGCAGAGCGAATAGGATCACCACTACTGCCAACATCTTTGTCACCTATAGAGAGAAAATAGAGAAATAGTTAATTAAAAATCCTTTAAAGCAGCTGTGAATAGGGGAATGGCAGCCAGCAAAATTATTTTGCCCCTGATGAAAGTGTAAAATCACACATTCATTATTTACATCATATACTGTATATCCATCAATACAGATTAATTAGATAGTACACTTCATTTACACAAAAGAAGCACCCCCTAAATTGACCATAACAACTGTGTCTCACAAACAAAAATAGGTAACAGTGTTGTCCCTTTTGAGGCATTATCAGAAACTTTAATTCAACTATAACAAATAATCTTGCTACTTTTTATTTTGTGTTCATAACTTATCAGTTATTTATCAATTATCAATGTACATTTCCTGAACTATAGTGCAACATGAAAAAGACATTTGTGTTTTAATGAATCATGAATCATGTTTTGTCAAATGAGTATTACTATAAGGTGTTGTATTACATGATTTAATAATGAAAGTATTTTCCAAAATTACAAATAAGAAAATGACATCACAATCACTGTTGCCTCAGTCCTTGATTCAGTGATTATGAGTTATCTCTCTATAAAAGCAAATAACCTTTGTCTGTCTGTGTGTGTGTGTGTGTGTGTGTGTGTGTGTGTGTGTGTGTGTGTGTGTATTCCTCAAATATCTCTGCGGATCAGGATCAGACAGACCTGAGAGTTTCAACATGGCTGCTGCGTGGTTCAGGGGTGTGCTGTTTCGCATTTGTTTGGACTGCAATGATACCGTTAATAAATTATTTCATAAATGCTTTACAAATTCCACGAGCATTGTCCACCGGAGCCACTACAGTCACGTGCGCACCAGAGCCAATCACTGCACATTGTGGCCACGCGCGCACCAGAGCCAATCACTGCAGAGCCCACCGCGACCCCCCACCTTAAGAAACAAGCAGATTTATACCTGCAGCGGCACGAGCTGGACCGGGATTTTGCCGGCGGTTCGGTCCCGTTCTGTTCTGTTCTGTGCATCTAAACTGACTGTTGTGGATTAATGAGATTAAACGAGTCCGGACCAAGTCTGTTCGGGTCTGAGGAGATCCGGAGACGCGCAGACAACAAAGTGGAATCGGAATCTGTGGATGTTCGTGTGTAGCTAGCCGCTATCTAGCCGCTAGCCGCTAGCCGCTAGCTATACGGCCCACCTCCCGAAGCGACGGACCGGAAGAATCGGCACATCCAAAACCAGGGAACATTGCGAACATTGCCGTCACGTTTGCTTTGTGTCTGCTGCAGGAAGAAACGGTAAAAACGGGCTTTTGTCACGAAAGTGTCCAAGCAGCAGGTTTGGTTGTTGAGGAACAGGAAGTTGTGGGAGGGACCTAGGCGGATGATTGACAGGCAACGACGGTCGGTGTGTGTGAGAGTTGAGAGATTTGTGACATTTAGCGTGTTTGGAGTGTGTAGTTAGTGTGTTATGTAGTGTTTGGTGTAGTGTGTTTAGTGAGTAGTGGAGTCGTTTTTTTGTTTAATGAGTCAGAATAATGAGGAGAAGCTGAATGTGGAGCAGGCAGTGCAGCTCTTCATTCAGCTGGAAGGAGCTCAGGCAGACCTGAGCATTGCCTGCATTTGAATGTAAATAGTTACATATAACTTTGTAAAGTTTTTAAATGTATGCACACATTTAGATAAACAACAATTTATATTTGCATTATAAGTAAAAAAAAAAAATGGTTTGTTAAACATATTTGTGGTTAAAAAAATCTAACTTTTTCTACTCGGATTTCATGTTTTTTTTTGTGATTTTAGGTCCATTGTGTTAATACAGTATGTCAAAATAAAAAAATAACTGTACAGTCACACATGTGAGGTTGTGCTGAAAATAATGACACCAAGTAAATAGCTTTTAAGATGAAATATAATGGCAAAATCAAAAATAGTCAAAAACAGCTAATTATACCCTGGAATATCGGATTTCACAACAAACCTAAATATCCCTGACGTCCCACCTTCAAACACAGCCTCATTTGGCCATCCATGAAAAAGCTCCTTAACCTCCCACTTTTTTATAGGAATACACTTTTCTCACGGGCACTGCACTAGTATATATGATAAGGGAAGTTTTGCTATATAGTTGCTTTACCATAGTCCACATCTTTGACATTCCACACATACACTTAGTACAGTTTATTAAATGTCTTCCTGTAAATTGAAATGGTGGCTAGTACAGCCAAACCCACTTGAACACAACACCTTTAGCCTTCTTTTCCCACACGTCCATAAAACAGCTCCTCATAAACTCTCACTAGCCAACTTGATGCTACGTACATGCCAAATTCCAAATGGCAGGTTTGGAGGGCCTGGTGAATAACAGTGGTAAAAAGGTAAGTGCCTGTAAGTGCCGTCTAGCAAGATTGGGGGAATAGCAGGGCATGTCCATATGCCTTGCACAGAAAAGTTAAGAATATTTCAAATTCTAAAAAAATGTTTCAAAAACACAATGTATGCAAGAGTACACACCAGGTACACCACACCATAGGAAAACAATGGTTTTGCTGTTAAGCCAGTTTTAGCAACACATCTCAGTTTAATCATCTGCTTATACTGTTTTATTATTTTAGTCATGTTCAGTTAGCCAGCCTCATAGCCGACTGGTCTTCGAGAGTTGGTTACGTGTACTGGGCCAGAGCCAACTTTCAACTCATTCAGTGCAAACTGAGATGGGGGCCATTCACTGAAATACACTACTGAAGAAAGATGCCTCCCGGGTAATCCTTCCATACACATTCCTATGAAACTACTTGTGGATTGCTAATTGCTTTGCCATATTTACGTGTTTCCTCAGGCAGCTATGGGGGGTGAGGACTTGTCGTGGATATTGACTGCCATTTGCAGTAACCAATCGCTCTGATTGTGCATTACACCGCAGTGTAGCTAGCAGTCCGCCATCTGCCGTTTTTTTATACTGGGCAATAAGCCGCCAAATGGCCGTCCTTTTTGCGGATTTAGACAGATGGCGGTAAATTGGGGGTCTTTTTTGGTCCACCAATTTGACACCTCGGAAGGTACACTTATTACCGCCTCCATTGCTATATAAATCAGAGACATCGATGTGCCAGCAATTGCGTGAGATGGGCGGAGCTGTCGATGACATGCACTGTTGTGCGATCCACAGCTGGGGAGTTTTAAAACCAGGAAACAGCTGATCACAGCCGTCAGTTCATGACTTCACCCGCGGACATTAAGGCGAACAACTGGACAGCCGCTGAGATCAGTAGATGCTAGCGTCTCCTCGGTCTCTGTAGCTGTTTGGTTGTGTTAGCTTGTTGTTGTAGCGGCAAGCTACGAATGGTCGCTACTTTCAAATTAAAAGCCCCCCGCTAAGAACCCAGTTTTAAACTCCAATGTGGTGCAATGTAAAGCTCTTATTTTGAAGACAAATTCGTTGTCACTGTTCACTGCCCAACCTCGTGCATCACATCACGTCACATGTTTACACCTACCCGAGTGGCGGCTTTTGGAAAAGGAGGAATATTACACCTCCCTTTTGGAAAGACGGGGCGGCACATTGCCGCCTTTATCTTGCAGCAAATGTGCCGCCTTTTCTATCTAAAAGGGGCTACAGTAAGCACGGTGGTAATGGAACAAAATAAATCAAAACTGCTTCTGCCTGAGAAGACAGGCAGAAGACAGAAAATACACAATGGAGGTGAGATTGCTGGGCTTGGCTCCTGGTGCCCCAGGGATGAGTCAGCAAATAGGACTGCTAACTAAGCTGAACAGTTAACAGAGATGACCAGTGGTGTAGTCCAGGGTATACGCGGGTATACGGCGTATACCCACATAATTGTCAGTCAGCATTGCATATATCCACTTCTAAATCCCCCCTGATGCGCACGCAATAGCCACACCGGTGAACAACGAGGTGATTACATCCCCCCCACTTATTGCTGTGGTATTAAACCGTTTGCCCGCCCTCACGGTGTACCAGCGTACTGAAATGGAGCGCACATCAGTACGGTGAGTATACATGAAAACCCATTGGTCAAGTTAGATTGATTGACAAGCCATCAAGCCAATCACAGCCATTAGACATGAAAAGTGGAATTTTCGTCCCCGTAAATGCTCGGAAATCTTCCTAATTTTCGGCAGTTAACGACAATTTACAGCCTGTGAACGTCGCGTTCGTCTGTGCCACATATTGACGGAAACGACGTATGTGGAGATCGCGGAGGTGCGAATGGCTCCAATTAGCATATGAATGACAGCGAAACCACACCTGGCCAGAGGATGTGTGGCCTGGCTTGAATGTTTTCAGTCAGTATTGGATGAAACCACTACTTTTAAACAAGAAAATTCACTTGTGATCTGTCACTATTGGTCACCCTGGGTCCTTATAAATGTATGTATGTACATATACACAAAAACATAACTTGTTAACTTTAGAGAAAAAATAAATAAATAATTTTGTGTACCTTTTTTACATAACTTAGCTTTACATAGCTAATGACATACACAGTAATTAATCTAGCATACTTTCATTAAAGAAATCAATTCAAGCTCAAATGTAAGGGTCTATAATCAGGCTATACTGAGCCTGATCTATTTATATCAGAGATTTTCCTAAAATTTAGTTAATACCTTTTAGAAAAAGGTCACCTGGGGTAAAACTCCCCTTGCTACCCTGATTTGCATTTGTATAGCTCACAGCATTTTCATTTACATGTTAAAGCCTCCCATAGAATCAGGGGGAGGGGGGTCATGGGGGGACAACTGCCAAGCAAGGCCCACGTCAATTTCCGACAATTCACGGCAGTTTTCACTGTTGCCTGCAAAGTGCTGTGTGCACTCGTAAACCTGAACTTCCACAACAATCTACAGTGCCGCTTACTGATAAAAATCCCACTTTTCATGCAGTATACGAAACAGCTATTTAACTAGTTAATAACGTAGAATCTTGTCTGTAAATAAATAAACTATGTCTTGCTTTGTAGCATGTCAGCTAATATTAAGCAAGCCAGGTGGCAAACAAAGTGAATGCAAGCCAGGTAAAGTTAATGGTAGTTTGGTAATGACAGTTTTCTAAAGACACCCACTGATTTTGACATTATTCAACATTATCATTATTCTTTTTGTGAGGAATGCCAAAAGGTAAGAGGCAGCAGAAGATTGACTTCTTTTTCAAGTCAAGTTGTCATGTAAGTGGAGTTATGTGACAGGATGGAAACAGAAAGCTAGCATTCAATCTAATGCACTAATTCAAGTTTATAATAGTACATTCATATTCTTGCATTAATGCCATGTAGGTGTTCATTTATGTAACTTAAAGCTATTTGTTGGAGCTTAAAACCTTCTTTTCAATGAAGAAAATCTCCTACATCAACTCATCCCTGTTACTGCTCTCAGAAACTAGAAAAGAATAGAAATGAAGATGATGAAATGCAATAAAACTATTAAAATCTTAAATAATAAGAGGAATGAAATAATATAAAGTACAGTAAAGGCTAGGATGAAAGATTAGTGAAAACAGATTAGAACAACAAAATATATGTAAAATAATTAATAAAAAGCAGATAAAAGAACAACAAAAGAAAGGAATGTTTCCTAATCAAAATCAAGGCTGTAGAAGTTGGTTCTAAGTTTACATCAAATATTTCAACACTTCCATGTTCAGGATTATTAACATTGAGTTCTTTATGTAGGATGTTTATGAGGAAGGGAAGTCCGGGAGTCAGGACAAAGGAGAGCTAAGGGAATAAGGAATAGTTCACACAAAATGCCTAGTTGTCTCTCACTAGTCTGTGGGCCACTATTGGTTTAGTAATTTCATAATCCTTCCTCCCTGAGATCAAGCAGCAGAGATTATGTGACAATGAGCAAATACTACTTATGGAGTTTTGGGTAAACTAAATTGAGTAGTCTTACATGTCACTGTTTCTAAAACAGGGCGTTTTTCCTAGCTGTGTTAAAAAAGGGCAAAAATTGAGAGTATACCCACTTCTCCAGGGACCACTACACCACTGGAGATGACTAACTAATAGCGGCTACTTTTAGCAACACCCCTTCACACACATACGTCTTGCAGCCATTGGTGCAAGTTACTAAAATCATAGGAAAGACATAGTATGGGGAGCTGATTGGGAAGACCTCGCAGAGATGTCAGCATTTGCCAATGGGAAAACATGACAACAAAATGCCGACATCTTGGCAATGACTTCCCAACTCACAAAAGGTCCCCATAAAATGTCTTTCTGACAAATCAATTCTGAAATTCCGGAATTGATTTTATATAACTAGCTCTTAATAAATCATTTGGTGCTAACATAAAATTCATATTCACATAAAGGTGCCAACGAAAGTAAGCGACAGGTTGTGATGAAACTATCCTCCAGCATTTTCATTCACATAGCTTACATAAAATGACAAGTGTGCTCATATTTGCAGGCAGTATTTCATATGTCTTGGAAACGGACTACAACCAACTGTCCTCCTATCTTTCACAACACAACCTCCTTGACTCTAATCAGTCAGACTTCAGAACTGCTCAATCCACCGTAGAGTTCGCAACGGGTTCGGAAAAAATACGTAAATGAACCGGGTCAGGTCAGGCCTCGGGCTTCCTTTTTTATAAAACACATTTCATAAAACATATTTCTTGCAGGTTGTAAATTATATAGCCTATTGTTTGTTGTGAATCATCGCTGTTCACGTGTGGTGAAGAGTAAGTCTGGCTGCCTGCTTCATGGGGAGGGGCAGACGCAGACCTGACGCTGCTGCGTAAAGTTACGATAACAAGTGTATAAGGAAAACAATGCAGGTGTGCGGGGGGTCGGGTTCGGTTGGGGTTTGGGCAGACAATTCATGCTGGTGTGTCGGGCTGCGTCGGGTTCGGGTTTAAAGACCCACGGGCCGGGTTGGGTTGTAATTTTAAGACTGAGAACTCTAATCCACCGTGACAGCCCTCGTCCCAGTGACTGAGTCCTAGGGGTGGGGGAAAAAATCGATTCACATAAGAATCGCGATTCTAATCATACACAATTCTGAATCGGTTCTTAAACTTCAAAAATCGATTTTTTTATTAACGTTCCCCCGTCTCTCTGCGCGCACAACTCTACTGTGAAGAGGGGCAGGAACTATGGAGGAGCAACAAATTCAGCCAGTCCCATCTTCAATGAAGGCAGGAGTTTGGACTCATTTTGGGTTTTATTATCTCCCTGGGACATAGCAGCTCGACAGGAGTCATTTAGCATGCAAGGTTTGCAAAACAAAAGTGAAGTACTTTGGAAACACTACAAATTCCCGGGCACACATCGCACGTCACCACCCAGAGTTAAAAGGAGCGACAGCGGAACAACAGCCACCTCCAGCAGCCAGCCAACGTACACTACACCAATTTGTCAACAAACTCCTAGCCAACTCTGAACGGGCCAAAAAAATAACTAAACTAACTAAATCCATTGCCTGTTTTATGTCGAAGGACCTGCGTCCCTACAGCGTAGTCAAGAACGCAGGCTTTAGATTCATGATCAAGACCATTGAGCCAAAGTATGTCATACCATCAAGTCAGCTTTTTACAGAGAAAGCAGTACCTGAGCTTTACAATGAAACAAAGGCAAAAGTCGCGGAAGCCCTGCCCAACGCAACCAGATTAGCTCTGACCTGTGATGCCTGGACATCCAGAGCGACCCAGGCTTTCGTTACATTCACCGCTCATAACATCACGGATGCCTGGCAGTTTGAGTCTCGTGTTTTACAAACGAGGGTGATGCATGAAAGCCACATGGCTGTGAATATGAATGAGTTGTTTCACTCTGTCACCGAGGAGATGTGGTAGCTCAGGTGACATCTGCACACTGAGCGAAACGGACATCTCAAATGCTGAGGAAGTAGCTATAGCACTCAAGCCTATGAAAGATGCAACCAGCAACATGTCGGAGGACTCCACACCCACACTGTCAGTGATCGCTCCATTGCACGCACAGCTGCTCCAGGACACGGACGCAAGCTTCGCGGGTGACACACCAATCGTCCGAGAAATCAAACTGGCCATCCATGACGACCTGGCAAAGTGATACACGAGTGTGCAGAACAAGACCATTCTTTACACAGCCTCTACACTCGACCCCAGGTTTAAAGCACTGCCTTTTCTTGCAAAAGATGAACAGCTGGACATCCATGCCAAAGTGACTGCAGAGGCTGCAGCACTTCAGGTAATTAGTCCATTCTTTAAAAGACACATTAAAAAAAGTATATAGTAGCATCATATTGTTTAACTTATAATACACTGTTACAACATGTCACTAAAGTATGAAGGTGCATATAGATTTCATTTTAATTTCATTTTATTTAAAAAGGGACATTGTACAGCTCAAACATAAATGTTACCATTTGATGCACCACACCAGATTGCATCTTCAAGTTAATTTACATCTAGTCCCTTAGCAGATCACAATGAAAATACAGCGCAATAACAAAATGGCTAAAAACTGTATATGAAGGATAAAAACGGTAAGAAAATTAATATGACTGCTGACTTTTTCTGCAGAAAGAGGTGACACCAGGCGAGGCTGAGGACAATCCTGAGAAGGATCCAGAGTCAGATCCAGAAGAAGGCCCTGCTCCTAAAAAATCATCTGCGCTGTTTAATCTGTTGGGCAAGACGTTTACTGAGGTGAGAGTTGCACCTAAATCTGCCAGCACCAGAGCTGAGGAGGAGCTGCATAAGTACCTGGAGGCTGATCCACTGTCTCTCTCAGAAGACCCCCTTCATTGGTGGAGGAACCATGTGACAGCTTTCCCACTACTAGCCAAATTAGCTAAACACTACCTATGCAACCCTGGTACTAGTGTTGCAGCTGTAAGAGAATTCTCCACCACTGGACATATTGTGAAAGCACAGCAAAGCAATCTCAGTCCAGAACACGTAGATCAGCTTCTTTTTCTGCAAAAGAACCTAGATGTTCCTGATGGACAGTAATCCAGCATCCGTGTAGTGCGCTCCGGTGTTATCCGTGGAGAGGCTGTGATTAGCTGTTTGTTAACGCAGTGCTAGCTTGAGCCAGTGTGCAGGCGAAGTTGAGAGCACAGAAGGAGAGATTGAGAGCAAGAGTGAGTGGTCTGCAGCACAGCAAGCAAGAGTTTGTGAGAGCGCAGAGGTTATTATTGCATCTTAAAATGCATAAAAGCAAACATGCAAACACATTTATTGAGTACAGAATATATTTCTGTTTCCGCAAATCAAAAAATCATCTTCAAAATATAATTTATGTGTGAGCAAAATATATTTTTCTGTGCTCAAAATCTCCCATTGCTTCTTCACAAATGTGGCACAAATATCACGCCATAAATATGAAAGATGTCACTGAATGGGAGGGCAGAGAGTAGAAATGCACATCAAACATGAATATTGGCTTTTGTTATTACTGTTGCACTTTGTGCCTGTGTTATTTTTATTGAATGATGATTTTTGAGATGTCATTACACTGAAATAATTATATGTTACTCATGAATGTGAATGTTTTGTCTCTGTGTTAAATTGGCTGATTGAATGATGGGGATACAGTATCCTACTGGTGGAAGTGCACCATTAAAATCTGGCCCTCAGGTAGTGAGGATAACATTTTTGTGGCCCTCTCTCATTAAAGTTGCCCATCCCTGTCCTACACCGTGACCTCCACTGGCTTCCTTTTGCAGCCCGCATCCAATTCAAGAGGATGATGCTGGCCTTCAAGGCAATCAACTGAGCTGCAAAGACCTCCAAACACTGGTCAGACCTAACACCCCAGCGCGAGCACTTCACATCAGCTGGCTAGGTGGTACCAAAATCACTGAGAGCCAACAAAGGTCGCTCAGCAAAGTCACAGCTCTTCTCTGTTCTCGCGCCTCAGTGGTGGAGCAAACTCCTTACCCAAGTAGTAACAAAATGTATCATTACGAGCGATGTAACGATACCAAAAACACTTGGTAAAATATCATTACTTTATATAGTTTAAGGTACGACATTTATCACAATATTAAATAAAAAGAAAAGACAAGGATGACTTGAACATTCTTCTTTGATACTAAAAGTTATGTGTACAATTTTGTTTACGATCTCTTTTGACTCTTTTGCTTTCCTTCTATAGTAAGTTAAAAATAGTCGGCCATGACTTAAGCATTTGTAAAAGGTAGCCATTGCAAAACAATACAGCAGCCAGTAGCAATCCCTCCCTCTCTCTGGTTGAACAGCTTATCTATTAAGGCACCTAGGGGGATTGTGTCACAGGAGGACAGCCAAGAACAGACACTTGGCAGCTGGTCCTACCGACCTCCCTCCCTCTTGATGTCCAGCAGACGACCAGGGCCACCAAAATCTCTGTCAGTGTAACAGACACTTTATTATTTCCTAATTGTATGTTCAGTAGCTGTCTGTATGTGTTTATGGGTTGATGTGTTTTTCTCACGGTTGCTCGCAGTCAGCTAGCAGCTGAGCTGATGCAGCAGATTGTGAGTTGTACAATAAACACAATGCTGGCCTGTGACAGCTGCAGTGTCTTCGGGCCGCTTGCTCCACCTAATACCTGGAGAGACCGTCACAGCGAAAAGCGGATCCGGAAAATAAGTGAAGAGCTTGGTGTGTTACTCCAGCTCAAACACGGCCAGTAACAGACATTATCAGGGCTTGTGTGGGTTAACAGTTAGGCTGGATTCACATTGGATCTGGCAGTGCAGCGAAAAATGCAGGTTTTTGCTTTCATTTTCATGAGCTGGCAGTCAGTCTGTGACTAAAGCCACAGTGGAGTGTAACGTAATGTGTCATGTGAGGATAAATACTGAGAGGGAACACAATGGACATTTCTTTGTGTAGCATTAAGTTACACTTTCACCTTGGCCTTGTGACCCACTTTAAAACAGTAATGATCTATCTAATCCTGGTTGTTTACTGTTATTTTTAATCTGTCAATGAGGACAACCAATCACTTGTAGGACCAGTATGATAGTAGCATAACAACATGGCAGCTTCGCCTTTCTGCAAACTGACTAGCTAGGGTAACCAGATGTCCAGATGACCAGATGTCAGGAAGGGACAGCATTTTAATCACTTATCCCGCATCCCACATATTGAGATGATGTCTTTTGTCACCCAAGAGGGCACTATAGCACGCATTTTGGCTCTCGGGGGGCGACTGCCCCTCTGCCCCCCCTTGTGCACACATCTGTCATGCATTGTAATTGGCTCTAGTTTTCAAAGTCAAAACCACTGCGGGACAGATGCTTCTACTAAAATGTGTCATTTTTCCAATGGCTGTGAAGAAAGGAGGGACAGCTGTCATCACTGGTCTGTGTCAGCAGCTGTCAATCAAACTGCACAGTCAGTAACCTGTCACTGTCTCTGCTGTCCCGTCCTTGCAATGAGGAAAACTGAGATTGAATCGGATGCAGAATATAATGGAAAATACCACAAAAAAGCGATAATGCAGCCACAACAGAGACTGGGCGACTCTTTACAACTGGGTGAAGCCAGTGGAAGATGATTCTCACCAAGTTTTTAGTGAACTCTGCCAGAGTTATTTCTCAATTTCACACAGAGGGGAGTACAACCTGAAGCAACATCCTGCCAGTCTCATAAGAAACTTGTGGCTCAAAAAGGTATGAGCCAATCTATGGAAACATTCCTCCTGAAACCTAAAGATGACTACCAGACAGATAAGGTAACATCAGTTGAAATAATAAGCATTTACCACACTGTGCAGCACTCCCAATCACAATCTTGCTTTGATTAAGTATATTATTTTATTTCAATATATAGGTCTGTTAGAAAAGTCTGAATTACTAAAGGTATGGTGTTTGGAAGGCACAACCATACCATGTGTTCACATCTGTTAGACAAAATATAAACAGGGCTGCTTAAAATATAATAATTGTTAAGTCCTTTACATGGTAAATAAAGCTCTTACCTGTAACCTGTATAGTCTATTGTAAAATATTTAAATCAATCAGAAGGTAAAGCATATATGTTATGAGCTACCAGGCACAATATAAATGTTTAATTTAGATTAAGATTAAGATAGATAGTCTAAAATGTTGATATATTGTCTATGTCCATACATTGGGGACATGTCCCACATTGTCCCACACAAACATACCATTTGTCCCACATTTGGCTTATTGGGATCTGGTCACCCTATAACCAGCAAGGGTTCCCAACACATCTCACACAAGGACCATGTAGTGATACTCCCACATCACCGCACAAACCTGCCAAGGCATGCCTGTTGGGACACTGCAATGGTGTGTGTCTTGACTCACCATCAGAGAGGAGAAAGAGCGAGAAAGCATTGCGGGTACTGGTATTGATACTATGGAAAAGAGTATTGGTCAAAACTCAAACTTAAATTTCCTAATGGGTTTAAAAATACAGCCACCACTAGGAGGAGACAAGGCATGCCAGGAGAGGATAACACTAGCTGGAAGGGCATTAATAGCGAAATGTAGCACTTAATAAAGTATATATTTTTTTAAATTGTATTGTATCAATTTCATATATTCATAAAAATGGCAGTAAATTAAACTGCAAGGCAATAAAATGAAATCTCTACCCAATTAAAATGTTCAAATTTGTATGATATTCACCCCTCATATATCACACAGTCAACCCAGTAACACCACACTTAATAACCAGTTGGGAAATAGGATGTTGGATAACTAACTATTGTCTCTATTGGAATCTGATTAAACAAAAAATTCATTGTGGCCAACTGAGCTCCCTCCCTCTCTCTGGTTGTACATTGGACTACCAGGTCACCCAGGGTGGTGTGTACAGTTATTTCCTAACTGTATGTTCAGTGGTTGTCTGCTGTCAGAGTGTGGTGCTTGTATTTTTCTTGCAGTGATGCAGCTGATGCAGTGGACTGTGAGCCGTAGTTACCCCGCTAAACACAGCACCAAGACTGGCTGTAACAGCTGCAGTGTCTCCCAGGGCTTGTTTGGTAGAGCCAACAGACTGAGCAGCGGGCTGGCAGCAGCCTATCTGTCCGCTCTGCACAGACATTTCAGTAAAAAACGAGGATGAGTGACCCCGAGAGGAGCAGCATAAGATGGGAATAGAGGCAGAAGACAAAACCAAAGCTTATAAACTGCTAAAGACAGACATTGTTCCATCTACTGTATGCACTGTTGAGGTTAACTTGTTACAAAGTAATTCATTAGAGTACTGATTACTTTTTTGTTGTTAATAGTGAATTAATGTATCTGCAAAAAGTAATCTGTTATTCAGTTGTTTTTTCATAAAAGTAATCCATTACTGGAAAAAATTCCAAAAAGAACCAACTGTCAAACACACATTTTGAAATACTTTTCCTCCTGTGTTATAATCACTACTTCGGAGTGAAGTAAACTAGAGAGAACAGAACAAAGGCTGGGTGAGTCTTTTTGTTTGAAAAGCCTAAATGCACTTAGTGTGTAGATAATGTGTTTTGAAAAAGAAAGCCTGTGCAGTTTCATCGTATTTGTGCTTTTATCGTTTCTATGTAAGCCCTCATAGTTAACAAGTTCATTAGTTGCATTTTTAAACATCATATAGTGGTCAAAAGAGCCTGTGTTGTATTGTTTTCATCCAAACAGCTGTGCATAATACTGTCTGCCTCTGCCCAGTTCACTGTCAGATAGGTCGCAAAATAAAGAGCTGTACATGTTATTGCGTCTGTCACTCTTATTATTAGGCTGTTGAGTTCCCGATGAGTTGTGGGCTGTAAAGAAGGCAACAAAATGACAGTAGAGTGAATACATTCAAAGGTGTATGTACAGTTGGTTACAAGATGGCGCCCCGTGAGTGGCAGCCTGTTACAGCAGCTCTCACTAAATATTGAGCTTTTTCCTCTTTTTATATTTCTTTTTGTACTTTTTAACTGTTTTTATATACTTCTCTTTGGAGCGCTATCTCTGGGCAGTATTGAGACCAGAGTTGCTTTTATTGCTCTGGTCTTATTACTGCTTTTTTCACCATTCTCTGCTATGTCCGGGAGCCTGTACGCAGCCCTATTGTTTACAGTAGGGATCATAGAGCGGTAAGAGGAAAGGAGGAGGGCTGGCTGTGTTTGTTAATGACAGATGGTGTAACTCTGGGCACATCACAGTTAAAGAACAAGTCTTCAGTAAGGACATTGAACTTTTAGCTGTTAGCATGAGGCCGCACTACCTCCCGAGGGAGTTTACACAGGTGATCGTGTTCGCTGTGTACAACCCCCCCCTCTGCTAACGCTGATGCAGCTTGTGACGTCCTCCACTCAGTCACAAGCTCACTGCAGACACAGCACCCACAGGCCCTCTTCCTCTTCCTCATCTCTGGGGACTTCAATCATGCCTCTCTGTCCTCCACTCTGCCCACATTCACTCACTCAATATGTCACCTGCCACACCAGAGACAAAAAAATACTGGACTTATTTTATGCCAACAGCAAGGAGGCATACAACTCATCCGCCCTCCCTCCCCTGGGAAGATCTGACCACAACCTGGTGCATCTCCTGCCTGTGTACAAGCCCCTTGTTAACAGGCAACCAGTAGAAACCTGCACAGTTAAAGCATGGGCTGAGGATTCTAAAGAGGCTCTGAGGGACTGCTCTGACTCAACTGTGTGGGAAGAACAGTGTGTTTCTAATGGGGAGGACATCGACAGCTTAACAGGCTGCATAACGGACTATATAAACTTCTGTGTGGATAACACTGTACCCACCAGGACTGTACAGTGTTTTTCTAACAGCAAACCCTGGATTAATCCTGACATAAAGGCTCTCCTTAAGGAGAAAAAGAGGCAACATGCTGAAGGCTGTGCAGAAGGAGCTGAGAAAGAGGAGGACCAGTTGCAGTCCAGTCCCCCCCCCCCCCACTTTACTGCTTCATTCTTATCTCTACCTCCCTTTCCAATGCTTTTATGTTGTCCATCTCCGCCCTCTGGTGGGTCCTTTTATGGAACTCCTGGGGTCCGTTTCACAAAGCAGGTTCAACAAACTCTGAGTCTAACCCTGAACTCTGAGTTGATCTACTCTGAGATAGGAAACTCTGAGTTTTCAGTTCCAGAACAGCAGATTTGAGTTAGTTTGATCAACTCGGAGTAGTTTAACCTGGAGTTAAGCACGTGCACCACAAGTATAAAAAGACAGCATCAATGGAGCCCTGATTCGACGAGTCACCATGGCAACGGGGAAGAGGAGGGCTACGTTTTTCACTCCACTGAAATTGGAAATATTAATGCGCTCATAAGGTGAGTTTGAGCACGTTTTTAGAAGGAAGTGTAACACTGCTGCAGAGCAAAAGAGAGGGAGACGGCGTGGGAGAACATTGGTGCTCGGGTCAGTGCATAAGTTTAAATGTAGTCCTTTGCAATCACAATAATATTACAGGGGGAAACTGCTTGAGTGGTAGCCTATTAATTTATTTCATTTAGATGCTACCCTGCGGGGGAGAAGCGCACTTGGCAGCAACTTAAGATGAAACATAAAAACATTCGACCTCGGCATAATCTCATGGGGGTACCTCATTTTGATCATGTTTTACATTGTAAAGTAAATATTAAGTGGCTGTTTGACTGTACAGTTGTTTTATCCCCAACATAATGCTGTTTTATCACACATAAATGTCTTCTCATCTATATCATATGCTGCTAAATAATGAAGCCTATTTAAACTAACACAGACTTCTACTCAGCCAACAGAAAGAAAGCAGACGCCCGTAAAACGGGTGGTGGCCCAGCACCGCCACCTCTACCGGAGGCAGAGGAGCTGAAAATGATAAAGATGGTAGTAGCCGTTTCAGGGCGAGGCACACTTTTCTGACCGCTCTGCATACAGTTGCCTTGCTCAAGTGCTCTGCATCTCCCACGTTGTATAAAAAACTCCCATTTGCAAAAAAACGCAGCGCAACACACAATATCTGCTGGGATGTGAGAGCATGACTTCGGTTGGTAATGTTGGAAATGTAAGGACGGATCAGATTGTGTATGTAAATGATGGACTGTGACGTGAAACGGTACCGCTCAAAAAGATAACTGTCTGGAAATGCAAGAACATCTATGTACGGTCTGATAATCATCTCCCGACGAATATTTAATTCTCTGCGCAGTAATGCTGCACCTTCATCCACGGGATCATTATCAAAAGGACATGCCATGGTAGTGAAAATAGTTGCTACCTAATATAACTTTTAATGTGGCCTACTGACTGATTTTTGCAATGATCAATGAGAACTATACTACGCCAAAACTCGCCTGCTGACTGAATGAATGAGGAAATCAAATACGGTGTGTGGCTGAAAGAGGGCGGAGACAGAGAGAAACTCGAGGTTTGTTGAGAAAAACCTGATCCCGACCAGGTTAGGTTCAGAGAGTATGTTACCATGGTAACTGACCGAGAGCTTAAGTTACCTCTCTCTGTGAAACAGGCTGGAGTTACCCCTCTTTCTCTGGTTTGAGTTACCTCCCTTTGTGAAACGGAAAACTCAGAGTTTCCCTCATTTCAGGGTTAACAGACTCAGAGTTTTCACTAAACCTGCTTTGTGAAACGGACCCCTGGACAGATCACTGTCTCACCTGGTGAAGCCAGAAAGCCCTGTAAGGGTCATGTTCTTTGATTTCTCCAGTGCTTTCAACACCACTACCGGCCAAGCGGCCACAGTACATGAGGATTTGGGACTGTGTATCAGACATAGTTGTCTGCAGTACAGGGGCCGCACAGGGAACAGTCCCCTTTCCTGTTCACCCTGCACACTGCAGATTTCTCCCACCAATCACCCCACAGCCATCTACAAAAGTTGTCTGATGACTCTGCTATGGTCGGCCTCATCAGGGACAGGGACAACAGAGCCTACAGAGAGCTCGTTAAGGACTTTGTGGTGGTGGATTTCCGCAGGCACAAACAACCCTGCATACAGGTGAACATCCAGGGAACGGACACTGAGATGGTGACATCTTACAAGTACCTGGGAGTTCACCTGAACAATAAACTGGATTGGACTAATCACACTGCAGCAACATATAAGAAAGGTCAGAGCAGACTCCATCTGCTGAGGAGGATCAGATCCTTGGGAGTGCAGCGGGCAGTCCTGACACATTTCTACAAATCTGTGGTGGCATCAGCCATTTCTATGGAGTAGTCTGATAGAGCAGCAGCATGTCAGCAGCAGACAGGAGGAGGCTTGATAAACTTATCAAGAAGGCCAGCTCCACCCTGTGATGCCCTCTTGACTCAGTGCAGGTGGTGGGAGAGAGCAGGATGATGGATAAAGTCATGGTCAAGGTAAACTTTATTCTCCCACAAGTAGGAAATTCATGTAGTCACCATTGCACGTTCCATTGCTATATACTTTATAGCGGGGGTACTCAAATACAAATCTTAAAGGGCCACAAAGATTTTTTTCAATGACTCAAAGGTCCATGTATTGAGGTCGGTCAGGCCACATGCAATAATACTGTAATATTCAAAACAAAATGTCCTTTTCATTCTAAACAACAAAATATGAACTAAAATAAAATGTAATGTCAATTTTAACATAAATTAAAATACATAGTTGAATATTTCCTCTTTTTGTTTGCGTTGATCACTTCAGTCATGCATTATTTTATTTCATTGTGACATAGATGTGACAAGCATCCTGCTTGCAGCTTGATATGACGATTTCAGTGCATTTATTTGTGTTGTGCTTATCTCTGAATTTTGAGGAAATGTCTCTTCAAAATTCCTATGCTTCGTCTCATAATGCCGTTTCAAATTGGAAATCTTCATCACAGCTTTTCCTGGCATATTGTAACGCACCTTGTGGACTGTGGCGCAATGACTCTTGGGTATTCTGTTGCTGTTGGTGTAATTATGGTTCGTGAATGTGTTTGTGAATAAGATGATATGTAAGATGATTGTGGGTTAATTCACGTCATTTGTTCTGTGATTAAATGGTGTTGAGTTTTAACAAGGATGATAAACATTTTGGCACTGTGAGTGAAAGGGTGTTTGCCGGGAGAAACTCCCCGTCCGCTACAATGTTTGTGTGTTTGAAAATACATGATGAGATGGAGTAGAATTAGTTAAACTACGTATGGCCTCTGTTACCGCTGCAATGTCAGATACGTGGGGCTTGTCCTGTCAGAGGGAGAATGAATGCAAATTTTAAATCCCTATTTCTCTGAGTCGCGGATTTTCACTGTTCACTTTGTAATAGCAATTTACTTAGAAACACGCCATTTTCAATCTTTTACCACCGGCAAAATGTGAATACGCGAACTGCTCCGAAAATGAAAGTGAAAGTTAAAAGTTGCGCTCGCGGCGGTGAGGGACCCAGCTGTTTCTGTATCGTTGGCATGGAGACAAGTCCCGGTGCACACGTGCTGACCCAACCAAAACACATGGTGAAGGAATAAAAGTTTGTGGGCCATAAACAGGAGGCCGGCGGGCCGGATGCGGCCCGGGGGCCGCCTATTGAGGACCGCTGCTTTATAGCATTAAAAGAAACACATAAATACAAAGCATTAAGAGAAGAAACAAGGACAAGACAGACAAAACAGTAGGAACCTTGGGAAAACATGACAAGCATGTATGAATAAACAAAAAATAGTTGAATGCTCATATAGAGTAGTTTAAAGTGCTTAGGAGTTTGTTAATCTATTGTTGTACAGTCTAATTGCTGTAGGCACAAAAGACTTATTGTACCTTGTGGTCCTAATTTTCCTCTGCAGGATTCTGCCACTTGACCTGTCACATCTTAAAAATGTCAGGTGAAGAGGGTGGGTTGAGTCATTTAGGATTTGATCTGTCTTTTTTAAACTTTTTAAGACATAGTTCTCATAAGCTGTTGATTATTTTGTGCATTTTCTAGTGTAAAAAAAAAAACATTGATTCTGTTAAATAAATACTGAAAATCTCACCTCCAGTTCTCGCTAAACAATAGAAAACCTGTGTTGACTACATCTCCCCACTTATCCAGACTCTCTCGACCTTCTTTTTTCTCCCTGCAAATGTGATTTTAAAGCCAGTTGTTGCACCATGCTAATCTCCATTTTGTTTACGTCAGCTTCCCCGGAGGTCGTGCCTAAGCCCGCCTTTAGTCTGTGGAGCCAAGAGGCCACAGAGCGGTGTTTGCTTTTTATATAAAATGTTTGAATGTGTTGCATGTCCAAATTGCACAGCATTAAACATTGCACTTCCTTGGCAAGCATGAAGTCGATTGAATGAACGGTTCTCATTACATGTAAAATACAGACAGACAGACTTTCCTTATTTTGTAGTTGGATAATAGGTCGCACCTTTGGATTTCACTTTTGATTTATGTCAACTTTTTTGGTTAGTTTCATCATTAAAATATTTTGATCATTTCATAGTTATCTCTTAACTTCAGGCTGCTTTAATCCTCTACATTCCAACACATAAATAGTTATATTCTTTTGACATTATTATTTAATCATCCATTTATATAATGTTTGTCATTGAGGGAGTACAGCCATTCCGAAGTACAATCTACAATCTGTACAAACAACAGAAGCAAGGCAGCCAGCCAGCAGAACAAAAAGGACAGCAAGGTCATTCAACCACAAATGGATAAATGTTGCAGTGTCTCATAAGGTGTGTGTGCGTGCATGTGTGTTATTGTGTGTTATACATCCTCAGCATGCCTTGACTCTCCACCTCACCCCATACCACTACCAGCTGGTGACCATGGTAACGCTTCAGACGTATATGAACCACCGTGAGACGGAGTGATAGAACCAGTCAGGCTGTAAGACTCAAGTGATTAGTCTTATCAATCGCCAATAATGCTGCACATCTACCCCCTCCCAACCTCACACCACCACCCAACCATCTGTGGCCATTCTAAAGTTCATAACCTGCATTCACCATGCCATAACAATCCTGCTGAAGCATGACTACCTTTCAGCCAGCCAGGTTTCTCCACACCACAGTAGAAAGAAATTGCAAAACAAAGTGTAAACCAGGTATCATGCCTATGCTCTCTCTCAGCAAAATGCTTTTTGAGATAAGGGTCTGTGTCCATGCCAAGCAGTAAACCAGTGACAGCCAACTCAGCAGCTAGATAAAAAAAGGAAAAGCTCTGCAAAAACAAAGCATTTAATTGAACACAAAGGAGGCGGGGAGAAGAGCTAACTATCTAATTATCTCTGCACTGCAATAATGAGAGAGAAAGCATTGGGGTGGCATTTTGAATATACATATTATGACTGTAATTATCTGGTGACTTGACTTAACTCCAGCATTCCAAACAAATCAGATTTTTTACCATTATCTTCCCAGACTGAATCCAGTCAAGGACACAACACTTAGGCCCACTGAGCCAAAGAATTAGCTTTAGCCTATATTGCTATCGAGTCGCCCTGGGCAACAATGACCAAGCTGCCCCATCTGGCTTCCTCCACATGCACTTGAGGAGATCACAGACAAGAAGAAGTTCCCAGAGATTAAAACTGTAGCCATTTCACACCACACTGTATTAATCTCCAACCATAAAAGTGCCATTCTTTGACATACACAAGTTTATCAAACGCCTATCAGATGGAGTTGGTCTATCAAATGATGAATGAAAGAGCATGAAGTGACTATTGAAGAACAGAGAGTAAAATCATCTGTGGTATTAAGCACACTTCAATGTAAATCCTAAATCACATTATGCAAATCTTCTGCTCCTAGATGGAGCCCCTTGAACGCATGAGATTACGATCTTTTCTCTGCTCTCGTATGAGAGTTCAGCCTTTCCGAGGCTTATGTTGCAGGAATCTGCACATTGTGACTCAGAAACACTCTATGCTAAAGGTTGCATGGAAAGATAAGAAATGCAGACCTATCAAATTAAAGGGTTATTGTTGTTGTTTTATCTATGACAACACAGTTTAAAGTTTATTCAATTGTCATTTTCAACTGGGTTGTGCATTAAATGCAAGTTGTTGTCCCTTTATGATACACACAAAATCTCTGTTTTTTTGATGGAGTGTTGAGTTCAGAGTCAGCCTGAGAAAAGAAGCTTCTCTATGGTCTGGTGGTACAGCAGTGGATACCATCCTTTGGGCCCTGTGCAGACATCTCACTTCACTGGTATCACTGATGTGCTGATGGGCACCAGTGATGATCCGGGTGGTTTTTATCACCCGCTGCAGAGCCTTCCTGTCCTGGGCTGTACCCAAACCATGCCATTTTGTAAAAAAGTTGACGTGCTCTTGGCAGTGGAATTTAACCTCCTTAAGATTTCTTAAAGACTAACTCCACAAATTGTACACATTCAAGTGTGTTAACGAGTCTTGAGGAGCACTACTGTATATGTGAAAAAGTAGTACAAAGCCAGAGGAAGCTGCATGTAATTTTTCAAATTGCCTCCAGTGATGTCACTCAGTGGCGAAGTTGCATTGTGGGTAATGTAGAGAGCAAGTTCTATAAATATTATAAGTGATATGTATTTCTTGCGCAGGGGGAAGAAATCTTTCCCCATTACATTCATAAATTGTACATGTGCAGCTCACTGCTTTTCATTAATGAGATAAGAGATTGCTGGGTGCATTTTTGCGCAATCTTTTGTTGAAGAAAAGCTCCCAGCACTGATTCAGTGTCACTGATTCAGACTTTAAGTTACCTCCTAAGTTTAAGTTAACCCAGAGTTTCCCTCATGTCTGTGTGACCTGGCTGTAGTTTCAGTCAGCTGATGTTTTCTGTTAGTATTGTTTTGTGTAATGCCCTTTAAGATTACGCCATGCTACGCTGACTTTACAGTCTACTATATTAGCATTTAAATGTATGTGTGTTTAATGTGAAATGCAGGGAGGTCAAACTCTGTACAGGGTCACATTAAGAGCATGATATAACGTTTATGACTGAGGTTAAAGAGGCCTCAGATGATCATTACTGCTGTGTAGTTCACTTGTGTGTCCCACTCGTCAGTGCTCTGTATTAGCCTGCCTTCGATGCATTTCAGTCCAGAAATGGTTAATTGTTAATAAAACTGGATTGGTAATAAACTGGTACCATGACTCTGGATAAATTCTGCTTACTGGTTACATCTGCACTAACAAACTCAGAGTTTTCACTAAACCCCCTTTCTGTAGTAAACTCCAGGTTTCACACTAATGTCTAGTGAGATATAGGCCACTGTCTAGTCCTTGGTGATCCTCAGGCAGGATCTTTAAACATGGGCAGTACAGTGGACAAAAAGGCACTTCTCTGAGTCTTTGGTGACCTACAGTATCCCTCTCTCAGAGACTCTAGCCGTTTCTAGACAGAGCACCAAGCTGCCAATTTGCCCGTCCTTTTGGCGGCTTGGTCTGTGGTTTTAGACAGAGGCCAGCAAATTGGGGGTCTGTTTTTGTCCGCTGATTTTCCGCCTCGGAGGGTACATTTATTTCCGCCTCTCCTGCTATCTAAAAACGAGGCGGCAATGTACCGGCCTCTGCGTGAGGTGGGCGGACGTGTCAATGACCTGCACTGTTGTGCGACCCACAGCCGGGGAGTTTTAAAACCAGGAAACAGCTGATCACAGCAGTCAGTCCATCACTTCATCCACGGACATTAAGATGAACAACTGGACAGCCGCTGAGATCCAGGAGATGCAGCGTCTCCTCGGTCTCTGTAGCTGTTTGGTTGTGTTAGCTTGTTGTTGTGTCGGCAAGCTAAGACCGGTCGCTACTTTCAAATTAAAAGCCCCCTGCTAAGAACCCAGTTCTAAACTCCAATGGGGTGCAATGTAAAGCTCTTATTTAGAAGTCATATTCGTTGTCACTGTTCACAGCCCAACTTCGAGCTTCACGTCACGTCACATGTTTACGCCTACCTCAGAGGCGGCTTTTGGAAAAGGAGGAATATTACGCCTCCGTTTTAGAAAGACAGGCCGGCACATTGCCGTCCTTACCTTGGAGCAAATGTGCCGCCTTTTCTATCTAAAAAGGGCTTCTGACTCAGAGACTCCATGAGGGCCAACACATATGCTGGTGAGAGGACGAAAACATTGTTGGTTGGTTATAAAACATTCACAGTTAATGCCGCAGGGATACAGGAACAAGGGGCTGGCTGGTATTTAACCAAATATTATAATTACTGTATGTATATTTTTGACCCCTGCAGAATTGGTCACAATTTCAGAACATATATAATAACTTTCATCATCATTCAATGTTCATTCAATACATTTTTGTGATTTATTTATGTTAATTTAATTTAATTTATGTTCTGCCTAATACACATGAAAGACTAATTCAGAGTCTAAACAGAACCTCTTTGCACTGTCTGCCTCACTTTGCGCCCAGACTATTGACCATTTCACTAGCAAAATGGACTAGGCCACACCCTAAACGCATTAGTGCCCTATGACTTTAGACAAGCTTTTTGTTGGTCTATATCGCTTTCGCTTTCTGTTGCCTCCAGATAGAAATCTGCCATCACTGCACCTGACTAAACCCACCACCCAGGCAGTGGTGTAGTGGTCCCTGGAGAAGTGGGTATACTCTCAATTTTTGCCCTTTTTTAACACAGCTAGGAAAAACGCCCTGTTTTAGAAACAGTGACATGTAAGACTACTCAATTTAGTTTACCCAAAACTCCATAAGTAGTATTTGCTCATTGTCACATAATCTCTGCTGCTTGATCTCAGGGAGGAAGGATTATGAAATTACTAAACCAATAGTGGCCCACAGACTAGTGAGAGACAACTAGGCATTTTGTGTGAACTATTCCTTATTCCCTTAGCTCTCCTTTGTCCTGACTCCCGGACTTCCCTTCCTCATAAACATCCTACATAAAGAACTCAATGTTAATAATCCTGAACATGGAAGTGTTGAAATATTTGATGTAAACTTAGAACCAACCTCTACAGCCTTGATTTTGATTAGGAAACATTCCTTTCTTTTGTTGTTCTTTTATCTGCTTTTTATTAATTATTTTACATATATTTTGTTGTTGTAATCTGTTCTCACTAATCTTTCATCCTAGCCTTTACTGTACTTTATATTATTTCATTCCTCTTATTATTTAAGATTTTAATAGTTTTATTGCATTTCATCATCTTCATTTCTATTCTTTTCTAGTTTCTGAGAGCAGTAACAGGGATGAGTTGATGTTGGAGATTTTCTTCATTGAAAAGAAGGTTTTAAGCTCCAACAAATAGTTTTAAGTAACGTAAATCAACACATACATGGCATTAATGCAAGAATATGACTATATGAATAATACTATTATAAATTTGAATTAGTGCATTAGATTGAATGCTAGCTTTCTGTTTCCATCCTGTCACATAACTCCACTTACATGACAACTTGACTTGAAAAAGAAGTCAATCTTCTGCTGCCTCTTACCTTTTGGCATTCCTCACAAAAAGAATAATGATAATGTTGAATAATGTCAAAATCAGTGGGTGTCTTTAGAAAACTGTCATTACCAAACTACCATTAACTTTACCTGGCTTGCATTCACTTTGTTTGCCACCTGGCTTGCTTAATATTAGCTGACATGCTACAAAGCAAGACATAGTTTATTTATTTACAGACAATATTCCACATTATTAACTAGTAAAATAGCTGTTTCGTATACTGCATGAAAAGTGGGATTTTTATCAGTAAGCGGCACTGTAGATTGTTGTGGAAGTTCAGGTTTACGAGTGCACACAGCAATTTGCAGGCAACAGTGAAAACTGCCGTGAATTGTCGGAAATTGACGTGGGCCTTGCTTGGCAGTTGTCCCCCCATGACCCCCCTCCCCCTGATTCTATGGGAGGCTTTAACATGTAAATGAAAATGCTGTGAGCTATACAAATGCAAATCAGGGTAGCAAGGGGAGTTTTAACCCAGATGACCTTTTTCTAATATGGAAGCGAATTTGTACCATAATTCAAATTAAAATGCATTTACAGAAATGCTTTTTCATTTTAAGAATGTAGCTGCATTTTTTGACACATAAATAAAATTATTAATAAATCATCCAAATTGCATTTTCATTTTGTTCTTCATGACTGCTTATTATGTAACTTAATTCAAATGATAAGGAAAAGGACATTTAAGATATAATTTTCAAAAGATGACCCAGCAAATAGGTACCAAAATTCAATTTGAAATGTCAAATTTGAAAATTAAAATGCATTAGCCGAAATGCTTTTTCATTTCAAAGTCAGAGCTGCATTTTTGACTCATAAATAAAATTAGTAATAAATCATCCAGATTGCATTTTCATTTTCTTCTTCAAGACTGCTCATTTTGTTACACAAAGACAAAGAAAACTGCTTTTTCGTTTTGAAGCCCTCCCCCCGCAAAAAAAGGTCCAAAATTCGCATTTTTTTTCCAGTGCGAAATTCTCTAACATTTACGGTGATCGTAATGAAGCCGCTCTGAAGAGCTGCTGGCAGTGACGGTGGGTCAGACTGCAGTCTCACAGTCAGACCCATGAAACACACACGGTACTTTACAGTCAGTATTCCCGGTAATAAACTGAAGGTATCAGCGCTGGACCGTACGTCGACGTCGCCCCCATATTGGATGTGGCAGCTCAGCCCCGTGAACTAATACAAGTCAATGGAGTGAACTTTATAAAGCTTCTTCTACAAAGTGCTATAAGCTAATGTCTCTCTCTCTCCCACACCCCACGCACCTGCAGCGGGTCACAAAATCACCGGCCGCTTTATAGCCTGGAGCCCCGCCTTTCCGAAACCCCGCTGTTCCGAACATAGACTTCAATTCATCGTAATTCCGAAAAGTCTATTGGGGAAACCCCTCCATTCCGAAAACCCCCAATTCCGAACGGACACAATCAGAAAGGAAACGGAGGCTGCACATTTATCCTTTTTTCCTTTGTGGGTTCAAACGGATCATGTGGCTGATTAACCGCAAAACAAGCCTACTTCATCTTATTGACATAACGCTCATTATGCTTCAGCTGGACAAATGGCTGTGTTGAATTGAAATTATTTTATCATGCTAAATATCCGAAATTGTATGAAAATTGCTCCAATGCGTTATACCGATCTTCGTGCATATTCAGACACAGCCTGATATGGGTTCTGAGCAAAGGAATGTCTGTTTTCTCCCCCGGTCTGTTGTCAGCAGGAGCGGGGGCTGCAGGCTCGCGCCTGGGTGAAGTGGGCTCAAGCCAGAGTTCAGCCGAGAGAGAAAAATTGTGTATTTCTTTTGCTTTGTGGGAGATCTCCCACAACAGAGTGGATGAGAACCCAAGGGGGACAGATCTGCCCAGCAAACATCAGAACGCAGAGTGCAGCCATTGGCCGCGTTTCCCAGATTCGATCGTTCTTAAGGACTTAAGAAGGCTCTTAAGAAGGGTTCGGCTAAGAAGGAGCGCTAAGATACGGGTGTTTCCCAGACGCGTTCTTAACTGCCTTCTTAGGAGAACCTTAAGATCAAGCCAAAGAAGCTTCTTAAGAAGTTCTTAGTGGAAGCTGTCCAGCGCGGTGGTGCTGGAACTGAATCAATCGATGCCAGGCAAATCGATCACCCACCTTTTTATCAGCGCATAAGTCACACACAGCGCCCCGTGGTCCCCCCACACCGGTGCAATTAGGCCACGCATGTATCGCGCGCGCGCGCGTGTGTGTGTGTGTGTGTGCTTCTCACTTCTTTCAGCACAGCATGTTTTGCCGCTAATTTCCCACTTGTTACCTGGTCACCTCAGAAACGTGGACACTATACTCCCACATACTGTATGCAACAATACTTAACATTCCAGTGCAAGACTTTCAGGTATAGCACCCGGACACTGCAGCAATAAATTATAGTGTGAAGGACGTTACATGTAGCCTTCATCTGCTGGTTCTGTTTATTTATTTCAGCCTTCAGGCCTGACAGTTATGGTTGGTGTGGTGGTTGTGGGTTTATGGTTTAGTGATCAGTGCTTGGTGACTGGTGGTGAAGGGGTAGGGGCTGGGGTTGTTGGACCTCAGAAGAGGTTGATAAGTTCCTGTCTGGTCTGGGCACCGGCCTGATGGGGTACTGCTCGCACATCGCGGGGGGCGGGGTTCGGGGCTTCGTCCTCTGAATGTTCCTCTTCGTCATCCACAGGAGGCGGCTCATCTGCGCCAACGCGCACTGCGATGTTGTGCAGCATGGCGGTGACAACAATCACGCGGCAACACTTGAGTGGTGACAAGCGCAGCCCCCCCGACGAACGATGAATGCACCTGTAGCGGGACTTCCAGATGCCAAACACCCGTTCAACCTTCGTCCTGCTGCGTGTGTGGGCCTCATTAAACCTCTCCTCCTGTGGTGTTGCTGGGTTGGTTACCGGCGTCACGAGGTAACTCCGGAGAGGGTAGCCACTGTCACCTAGGAGGATGCTCCTACCAAACTCTCCTCTGCCAGCCTTCTGCACCACAGCTGAGTTGGCCCACATGAAGCTGTCGTGTGTGCCTCCTGGCCACTTGGCGACGATGTCAGTGATGAGGCCATTGTGGTCCACCACCACCTGGGTGTTGATGGCCGCGTAGTGCTTTCTACCGATCCAGCACGGATCCACCAGGGAGGGATTGTGGATTGGAATGAGGGTGCCATCCACCACACCGATCACCCGGGGGATCCCAGCCACTGCGTGGAACCCTTGGTGGACCTGGCGGACCTCGTCCCGTGTGGTGGGCATCTTTATGTGGGTCCGGGCATGGCGCAGGAGAATCGGTGTCACAGCTGCCACACTCCGTGACACCGATGCCTTGCTGAGGCCGGTGCCGTCCCCCACCACCTCCAGGAAGCTCCCCACTGCGTAAAAACGCAGCGCAGCCAGGAGCTGCACCTCCAGGCTGAGGGCAAAATTGCAGCGGGTTGCTCTTCGGATGTGTGGAGACACCAGAGTGATCAGCCGTTGGATCTCCGCACGGGGCAGCCGGTACTTTGCCTGGACAGCCCGGTCTGACAGCACATCCAGTGGGGAGAAGTGCTGACGCACATATGCATTTATGTAAACCGTCTGGCTTCACGCACGGCGACGCTGTTGGTTCGCAGCGAGAATGTGCTGTATTGCAGCCATGGTTTCTCACACGCACGGACTTTGGCAACGCCTTTATATAGAGTAGCAGGTGGAGCCTCTCTGGATGAGGTTCAGCTCAATTAATTTAATTACATCTGTTTCCTTGATATCTGTGAAATGCCACAGGGTTGTTGATGTTTTTTTATGTGTAGTACTATAAACTCATATATGCAGATGTGTGTGAAAAACGTGTAATTCAATAAAAAGTTTTTTTTTCTTCTTTACTATTAGCCTATGTTTCTTGCACCAGTGGTCCGCAGGATATAAATTTCCCTGACGCGGCTTGATCACTGAGCATTTGGTCACTAAGAAGGCTGTTAAGAGTGGGTCAGCTCGATCTTACATTTCCTTCTTAGTGAAAGATCTTCTTAAGCTAAGAGCGACTCTGGGAAACACATCCTTCTTTCACAGCGTTCTTAAGAGCGCTCCTAAGAAGATCTTAGCACTTAAGAGCTTCTTAACGAATCTGGGAAACGCGGCCTTTGTCTGTCACCTGGTTCAGCACCCTGGACAGCTGCCTGCGTAACTGGATGTGGGAATTTGATGCATTTGAAGCCGCGACATTTGGTTTAGAAACGTCATATATAATAACATTGTTTTGAGTCGTAAACAGTTCTGTAAGTGGAAGAAATAAGAATCAATTAGGCTATTAGTGTTAGTCCTTCTTCATATAAAGTTGTGTTACAGTCGCACAGCTGGAGACCGCTAACAAAGTTAGAGACAAGAGGGACAATGTATGAAATCCCGCGAAATGATGTGCGGTCAGTATGACCGCTTATGGCTGAAATAGGGAAAACAAATCACATTTTCTTTTCCTTTTGTGTAATTTATATAAAAAACTATTCTCAATTAAAATACAGACACTTTTAGAAAATGGTTAGAAGTCTGTAATGTTTGCATTTTCTTCACATCGCAGATTGATAACAGATCGAACATTATCACAACATTATCACAAGATAATGTTCAAAGTTATTATTATTATTATTATTATTATTATTTCACATAAACACACACACAGCAAGTATAATGGTACTGTGCTAGGTATTCTTTTCGTGGTTCTTGGTGCTTGGAGCAATATTGTTGTTGTGGCATTCATGCCAATAAAGTGAATTTGAAATGAATTGAATTAATAAACCTTTAGATTCTTGCCTATAGACTGATAAGTGTTGTGTTTACAAAGGAGCAATACATCCAGATTTCTTGAGATTTTTATTGTCAATTGGAATTTAAATTTAAATGTCAGGCGATGTTTTCTTCATAGAAATTATTTTTCGGGCAAACAATTATAAGAGAGAGAGGGAGCGCGGACGGGGGATCCGTTGTGTGACAGTGGAGCGGAGGGTCAGCAACTGGATTTTGCACGCACGGTCAGTATTATTAGTAGGTGTTTGAGGTTTATTACGTTTGCGGACATTATTACATTCAATGTAATAATGTAACAGCCTTTGCGTGCGCACAGTTTGCGTGTGTAGGCCCGTGGTCATGATAATCCGTCTCTGGCTATAAGAGATGGATACACAATCAATTTCATGTAGTTTTTATTGAATCAAAAATACGTAGGTAGTTTTTCAAAGACAAACTGAGCAGCACTGCTCAATCCACTCAATCCGCTCCAGCTCCACCCGCCCGGCGCTCCTCCGAGTGCCGACAGGACTGCCAGCTCTCCGGCGCCCCGGAGCGTGGCTTCCCCGTGCACACCCCCTCCTACTCTGACTTTGTCCGTGTTACAATAAACACTCCATGCATCCAGCTACAGCCTCCTGTCCGCTTCTGGGTCTCACCTTTGCTAAAGACACCTAACATTAACAGATCAAAACAGAGTAAACGGCAGCTATCCGACATCAGATCCACGCTCCTGCCTGCCCCAGCCAGCCCCCACACACCGGCCTGTCACCTGCGCAGCCGCGCGGGAGGAGACAGGAGAGACCCCGGCGCTGCTGCAGAGGAGCCGTGGACTGCAATGACTCTGAGCAGCATGTGAATTACAACAGAATCTATTTCTCGCCTTTCCCCCGATGATCTGAATAAGTCGCTAAATTTGTCGCTATTCGCTTTTTCGAAATAATGTTGGCAACACTAAAGAAGAGAGGCCGCTGACGTCACTCTCCTGCGCCGCTTGGGATTGCAAATTCAAATTGAATTTTGGACCTTTTTTTGCAGGGGGAGGGCTTCAAAACGAAAAAGCAGTTTTCTTTGTCTTTGTGTAACAAAATGAGCAGTTTTGAAGAAGAAAATGAAAATGCAATCTGGATGATTTATTACTAATTTTATTTATGAGTCAAAAATGCAGCTCTGACTTTGAAATGAGAAAGCATTTCTGCTAATGCATTTTAATTTTCAAATTTGACATTTCAAGTTGAATTTTGGTACCTATTTGCTGGGTCATCTTTTGAAAATTATATCTTAAATGTCCTTTTCCTTATCATTTGAATTAAGTTACATAATAAGCAGTCTTGAAGAAGAAAATGAAAATGCAATTTGGATGATTTATTACTAATTTTATTTATGAGTCAAAAAATGCAGCTTTGACTTTGAAATGAAAAAGCATTTCTGCTAATGCATTTTAATTTTCAAATTTGACATTTCAAATTGAATTTTGATACCTATTTGCTGGGTCATCTTTTGAAAATTATATCTTAAATGTCCTTTTCCTTATCATTTGAATTAAGTTACAAAATGAGCAGTCTTGAAGAAGAAAATGAAAATGCAATTTGGATGATTTATTAATAATTTTATTTATGAGTCAAAAAATGCAGCTACATTCTTAAAATGAAAAAGCATTTCTGTAAATGCATTTTAATTTGAATTATGGTACAAATTCGCTTCCATATTCTAAAAGGTATTAACTAAATTTTAGGAAAATCTCTGATATAAATAGATCAGGCTCAGTATAGCCTAATTATAGACCCTTACATTTGAGCTTGAATTGATTTATTTAATGAAAGTATGCTAGATTAATTATGAGGTTAGAGAAATTGTAATTAAGAGTGTTTATTCATATGAACATGGACTCCATACATGTAGCAGTGTCTCTGTCTTAAGCAGCCAGGGATGCATATCTTGGCAAGTTCAAAACCAGCTCTGCCGAATACTGCATCCCCCTCATGCTGCGAGTGGCATGCAGATCCCGGCATGCAGGCACTTCTCGGCATACCACCGGGACTACTGGGTTTGGTCAAATGGCTGTGATTGGCTTGATGGCTTGTCAATCAATCTAACTTGACCAATGGGTTTTCATGTATACTCACCGTACTGAGGTGCGCTCCATTTCAGTACGCTGGTACACCGCGAGGGTGGGCAAACGGTTTAATACCACAGGAATAAGTGGGGGGGATGAAATCACCTCGTTGTTCACCGGTGTGGCTATTGCGTGCGCATCAGGGGGGATTTAGAAGTGGATATATGCAATGCTGACTGACAAATAAGTGGGTATACGCTGTATACCCGCGTATACCCTGGACTACACCACTGCACCCAGGGGTGTGCAGGTAAGCACAAGTACATTTGCTATTTAAAAAACATGGGCACTGGGCGTGATACACAACTGTGTTGGTCGAAAACTAGCAAGGACAAGCAAGCCTAAGATAGATCCCACTGTGTGTATCCTTGAAGTCAAACACATTTGTTGAATACATTTCATTCAGTGGAAAACATTTGCAAAGCTGGCTTTTATAAAATGTTTCCAAAACTTGCCAAACTTTCTTTCTTCCTCCCTGCCTTAGGTGGTGTATTGAGATGTTCCTTGGTGCATTACCACCACCTGTAGTTCAGTGAAACAGTGTGATACCATTGGCAGGAATAGCTATAGTGTGACACACATGTATGTGCATCCTCATAAAACATTAACATTATTTTTTTCCAATAACTGAGCCAGGCAATATGTGGCAGCTGTGGTCCAGGAGGTAGAGCAGGTTGTCTACTGATTACAGTGTTGAGAGTTCCATCCCCACCTTCTCCTGTAAACTTGTTGAAGTGTCCTTGGGCACTAGACACCATTTTTCTCCTAAAAGTCAGACATGCTTCATGGTTTAGTAGTCATAGCTACAATTGAGAGCATGTCAGTGACTCTTCCAGCTCTTAGAGGAAATTAAGAAGGAATGGTTGGATATCAACATTCCTCACGTTCAACAACACGTTCCTAAGAAACCTAATACTGTACAATGTTAAAGCACAGGTACTAACAGGACTCACATTCCTCAATGAGTGGCTACCTACTATAGTTGGAAACTGTCTTGTCACTGCTGCTGTTCTAAAGTAGGAAGGAGCTCTGGTGAGATGCACCCCCAAGTGTAAACCAGGTAAAGTTGTGGCAAGTATTGTCCCAGTGTGTAACATACACCAAATCACACATTTTTTTTTTTATTTTTTTTTTTTAAGAGTTTTTTGGCATAGACACCTTTATTAAGCAGTAGACAGATAGGAAATATGGGAGAGAGAGGGGGATGTGACATGCAGCAAAGGACCTCTGGCCGGAATCGAACCGGGGTCGGCTGCGTTTATGGCATGCGCTCTAACCACTTGACCACCTGCGCGCCACCAAATCACACATTTTATCAGCGTCTTCCGGGTTTGCTAAAGAAAAAACATGAAGAAAATTATCTTTCTCTTCTAAATATCGGACAGGACAGAAAAATAAGCAGGAGGTGAATTCATGTTAGAGGTCAGACTCCGCATTTAAAGAGTGGCATCAGTCCACACCTATTTTCAAACTGAGGATGGTTAACAATAAGGCCAGTTTTAATGGAATGGATGTGATAATTTAACAAAGACAAAATCTGTCCAACAGTGTCTTTCTAAAGATTAGCTGTGATGTAAGCTGTTAGCTCTGCTAGCTGTTAACTGGTGGATAAATGCTGACAGAGCTAACTAGCTCTTCTCCTGCCAATATCAATACATATTTTTAGTGCCCTGTTGGTTTAATAACTTATTAACGTTTGATGCTGTGTCAGTGACATGTGGAGAGAGACATAACTATGATAACAGCATGAAAAGTTAAGATTGTCATATGTTAAACAACATTCTGTTTGTCCTGTTAGATCCCGAGCTTTACCCCGTCCAGGAGGTACTCGACCAGCTCTCCGTTTAAAGGGTTAGATCCCTAAACCTACAAGAGGTTGCTTAAAAACTGGGAATTTTAATAGGGATTGCTTAAGCTGGTGGTGAGGAGACTCGCCTAGCTTCTAACTGCCTGAATCTGAACGTCTACCCTGCTTCCTCTGGTTTGGCACCTGACATGACTAGCCCTTGAGTCAGATACGGCCGCCAGCCATGCCCGTTATGGCAGCTCTCCTCTAAATGATCTGTGCACTTGGTATGGTGCTAGGTTGGATTTTAAGGGCTTTTGGTAAACCCTAAGGGACTGTTTCAATTTGGTAGGCTAGAGTAACCTTTGAGAACCTTTAAGATATTATGCACACTTAACACCTAACTTTTACTTCCAATCAAAGAGACATAAAATCAATGTCCACAACTTTAACTATATTATGTAGGTTTTATTGCATAGATTTTAGCAAGGGCAAAGCATACAGTGTTTCAATTACTATCAGTCATTATCAAAAATCCTTATTGATAAATCATAATACTGTAATTAACAAATTAACCTTAAAGAGCTGAGGCCTGGTTAGAAATACTTAAATTTGCGTGAGATGGAGAGGGTCAGGTCTATCCATGGCTTGCCTTTCCCTTCCTGCTGAAAGTCCAAGTCCTCGAGGCAAATCACCACACCGGCCGAGTTCTTGTAACTTCCTCAAAGTCCAAACTTCATGCCAACAGCGTGAACAAAAGTACTCCAATATCCAAATTGTAATCCACAGCATGTTGGCAAAAATGATTAATCCGTTGTGCTCCTAATTCCTTGGTCTGTTTCTGCTGAAGATTTCTTGAAGTCCTTTCTGCGACCTTTAGGCTGCTCACATTCTCCGTCTCAGGTGTTTCTTCAAGGCTTGAGCGATTGGAAGAACCAACTTTAGTCCGTGCTCCTCAGGTTATATACACTCTCGCTTCGGACACTGGCTTGGTTTTGTGTCCTTATTAGGACATGTTTTCAGCATCTCTCCATTCACTGGTTGATAACCCCTTGATTAAGATTTCATAACGCTTCTCTCTTGCTTTGGACAGTGGCACAGTTTTAAGTCCTTATTAGGACATTTTCCCACCATCTCTCTGTTCAATGACTAATAGTCCCTTGATGACGGCTGACGATTTCATAATGATCCAACACGCCTTGGTCACAGTCTGTGCCCGTGCCCAAAGCGTGATCAGATTTAGACACATCCTTTTGGCCTCACATTGACCTGACCAGTTCTTTAACACTTTCTCATGACCTCAGCTCAACACCGTTTCTTTACTGATTTTCATTAGATCTCTAAACTTCAATACATCATGGTTACACCTTACACCTCCTTTAATTTTGCAAAGTTAAAACTAAGTCAAAAATGATCATCAGAGACGGAATGACAGACAGAACCTTGAGTGTAACACTTCCTCTTTTTCACAGACACACCGTGTCGCCATTTCCTCTTCACTTCCTATTTCAACACACCTTTAATGTAATGGTTTAACACTTTCCAATGAATTTATGGCAAACACAATGCAGCAGGCAAAGTTTTGATATATTTCAGAATCATTTCAGGACTAAGTATAATGTCCCTTTCTTGTATTTGTGTCTGGCAGGAGTGTATGAATCTCAACTTTCCTGAAACTGTCTCTGTGTGTGTGTACATACTGGTATTTATATTAGACAGGAGTAAATGGATCTCAACTATTTTGACAGTCCAAAACGTATTATATGTGTAGCTGCCTGACTCTAGCTAGGACCTCAATGTGCGTTTTGGACCATTCATCCGTAGCACCTGGAGACCCTTCATGCTGACAGGTAGATTCTGTGACTTTTTCAACAAGCATAATTTTTTCTGCTTCTTATTGTTTTTGTGGCCGATTAGACACCATATTATCGTCATTGTTGCTATTTAGAAAATGTAGTGGCTACTTGGGCTGAATTTTCCATTCACACAAATACTCCTAATAACATGTGAGGCATACTGAAGCACCTGTGGGGCAGTAGCAACACTTATTACCTGCTTTTGTCTAATGATCTTAAGAAGAACAATAATTCAGTCACAACCTCCATTGGCAAAATTGAAAGGAATTTAGTAAAATTATAAGCCTCTTTTCTCAGTTTTGTTGTGTTTTATGCGAAACAACCTATTTTGCTTTATATAGAGAACAAAAATCTTTGCAGTATGGCTTTCCAAATGGCAAACAACTGTGCATTCAGACACAAAACTAGTCCCTTTCGGTAACCCTTCTTATTCGATAAAGGCTTATGATGCTTAAAGCTTTCGAGACCAAATGCCTTTAAAGATTTAATGTACATCTAAGAGCACAGAGACAAAACTACCATGTAATTTGGGAGAGAGAGGCCTTTCTCAGTAAGAAGGTATTAGACAGCTCAGCCTGAGGAAAAGAAGCCAATACCAGCGCGCTTGCCTTCAGGGCCATGTTACAGCCAGGACAGAGAGCTATCAAGAGGGCACTTGTCTGAAGCAACCAACAACTGGAACATCATCACTGCGCTGTTAAGAGGGAATTATGGCCTCTTTATTCACAGCAGATCACACACACAGCCAAAGACAATACCGGGGTCAAATGTGACTAAAGCTATTGCACAGCAATGACTTGCCTGAATATACAACCGGAAAGGGGGTAAATGTGGGATGAGGCACAGACCTGTTTCCTGGAGGAGAATGCACTCTTTGGCCGGCCCTGTCGACCACCCTTCCCCGTTTCAGAAGCTTCCCGGGTGCTCCGACGCAGAGTGGTGGCACTGGTGTCAGGTTGGTTGGGCAGAGGGCTAGAGGTACATAAGCAGCATGTTAGAGCATTCATCCCAGAGTGGGGATTTGATAAGAACTGCTTGATTGGGTTGTTTGGTTTCTTGAGTAAATTAATTTATTTGGAGGTGGTTGGAGTTTACATGTGGATGGACAGTCTCCTAGGCCTCCATCCCTACTTTGCTAATGTAATAATAATTATGGCTGTTAGATGTCACTGCCTACCAATAAACATAAAAGTTGTTCGTAATAAGCTGTATTAAACAGTAAATAATGACCTAATGGTCATTTTTCTGATGAGTATGGGCCTGAAGAATTAACTTAAACCATGTTTTGGTCTCATCTCATGTTAAATGCTCCAGTGTGTTCAACAGCTAATAGTTATCTGCTGACAGATGTTTGACAGATTGTTCACTGATAACAGCTGTCTGCTGCTGTTTGAAACAACATTGATGATGGCGGTAGGAATATACCAAAACAATAAGCTGACAGATGCTAAAATGTTTCATAGAGATAAGGGGAACTGTACAGTTGTTTATAGTTCTCTGCAGGCTCATCGTGATAGGACACTTCTTTCATGTTACGCCTTGTTAATATTCAACCACTGATAAGTGTAATTTGACAAAAAAAAAAACATTTACAAAAACCCAAAAAATAATTAAGATGCCAAATTGTCATTCACCTAAAAATGATTTTCATAGTAGGGTTGAACAAGTGCTTTGTGGAACAATTATATTAATGATGAAGGACAATTCTTATTGGGTAGATAGATAGATAGATAGATAGATAGATAGATAGATAGATAGAATAGATAGAATTACTTTAATGATCCCAGACTGGGAATTTATTTTGTTACAGCAGTAGTGGGTCCGCAAATAAACATTTCATACATAACATAAATAGAATCCAATATATACATAGTGTATATATACAGTGCACAGTGTGCTATAAACAGTAAACAATAATAATATATACAACAAAACAAAATATGCAAAATATACTATAACAATAATAATATATACAACAAAACAGTAGAGAGACCAGAGTTCTCTGTCAGGCAGAGGTGAGAGAGTTATTGTATAAAGTGATGGATTGTGGCAGGAAAGATTTCCTGTATCTGTTGCTACGAAAGCGAAGCTGAAGCAGCCTTCCGGAGAAGGTGCTCCGCTGTCTGACCAGTGTGAGTTGGAGAGGGTGGAGAGGATTATCCATGATGGATAACAGTTTTTTCAGTGTCCTCCTCTCCACCACAGCCTCCAGAGTGTCCTGTTTGCAGCCAATCACAGAGCCAGCCTTCCTGATCAGTTTGTTGAGTCTGTTGGTGTCGCTGGCTCCGATGCTGCTTCCCCAACAAACCACAGCAAAGAAAAGTACACTGGCCACCACAGACTGATAAAAGATCTCCAACATCTTGCTGCACACGTTGAAGGATCTCAGCTTCCTCAGGAAGTAAAGTCTGCTCATCCCCTTCTTGTAAACAGCTTCAGTGTTAGATCTCCAGTCCAGTCTGTGGTTGATGGTAACACCCAGGTACTTGTAATCCTCCACCGCCTCCACATCCTTTCCCAGAATGCACAGAGGTTGGAAAGCCGTCTTCCTCTTCTTCCTGAAATCTATCACCATCTCTCTGGTCTTGCTGATGTTCAGCTGCAGGTGATTCTGTCCAGTCCACTCCACAAAGTTGTCTACCAGTGCCCTGTACTCCTCCTCCTGTCCCTCACTTATACACCCAACAACAGCCGAGTCGTCAGAAAACTTTTGAAGGTGACAAGACCCGGTGTTGTAATGAAAGTCAGTGGTGTATCAGGTGAACAGGAAAGGAGACAGTACAGTCCCCTGTGGAGCTCCTGTATCACTAACCACCGCATCAGACAGAACACTGCCCATACGGACAAACTGTGGCCTGCCTGTCAGGTAGTCAGTAATCCAGGAAATCATTGTGTCGTCTACACCCATCACCCGCAGCTTCTCCCCCAGTAGCAGTGGCTGAATGGTGTTAAAAGCACTAGAGAAATCAAAGAATGTGATTCTCACAGTGCCTCCTCCACCATCCAGGTGCGAATGGGCTCGTTGCAGCAGGTAGATGACAGCGTCATCAACTCCCAAGTGGGGCTGGTAAGCAAATTGCAGAGGGTCTAGCAGGGCTCTCACCTGCGGCCTCAGGTTGGCCAAAACCAGTCTCTCCAGCACCTTCATGACGTAAGATGTGAGGGCCACTGGTCGATAGTCATTGAGGTCTGATGGTGTCGACTTCTTTGGAACAGGAACCAGACAGGAAGTCTTCCAAAGCACCGGTATTCTCTCCTGACCCAGGCTCAGGTTGTAGAGGTGTTGTAGGACAGGAGACAGCTGGCTGGCACATGTCTTCAGGATCCTGGGGCTGATACCGTCAGGGCCTGCAGCCTTCTGCTGGTGGAGTCTCTCCAGCTCTCTCCTAACATGGCCTGCAGTCACAGTCATGCGGGGGAGGCTGCTGGTGTCTTCAGTGGAGGACGAGGAGGTGGAGGAGGAGGAGGTGAAGGTGGAGGAGGAGGAGGTGGAGGAGGAGGAGGTGAAGGTGGAGGAGGAGGAGGTGGAGGAGGAGGAGGTGAAGGTGGAGGAGGAGGAGGAGGTGGAGGAGGAGGAGGAGGAGAGGTGCTGCACAGGAGAGCTCACAGCAGGGGAGTGAGGGAGGAGGGGAGGAAGCATTTGGGGCAGTGAGGGTGTGTGGGGGTCTGGAGGTGTCATGGAGACGACAGAAGACTGTGAGCTGAACCCATTGAAGAATCTGTTCAGCTCGTTTGCCCTCTCCAGGCTGCCCGATGACTGTCTGCCGCTCACCTTACACCCAGTGATCTGCTTCATTCCAGTCCACACATCCCTCACATTGTTCTGCTGGAGTTTGGCCTCCAGCTTCCTCCTGTAGGCGTCTTTACAGGCCCTCAGCATATCCCTGAGTTCATGCTGCATTCTCCTCAGTTCTTCCCTGTCTCCAGACCTGAACGCCCTCTTCTTCTTGTTAAGAAGGGCTTTCAGGTCATTGGTGATCCACGGCTTATTATTAGGGAAGCAGCGTACAGTCTAGGTTGGCATGGTGGTGTGTTCACAGAACCTGATGTATTCAGTGATGCAGTCGGTCATGCTGTCCAGATCCTCTCCATGTGGCTCAACAAGTGCATCCCAGTCTGTCGACTCAAAGCAGTCCTGTAGTGCGTCAGCAGCCTCCTGAGTCCACCTCCTCACGCTCCTAGTGTGGACAGGCTGCCGCTGAACAAGAGGCATATACTTAGGGGTCAGCAGAACCAGGTTGTGGTCAGATCTTCCAAGAGGGGGGAGGGCTGTGGGACTGTATGCATCCTTAGCATTTGCATACAACAGATCTAGTGTGTTACAGTCTCTGGTGGGGCAGTCAACATACTGGTGAAATGTTGGGAGGGTTTTGTCCAGTGAGACATGATTAAAATCTCCAGTGATGACAATAAATGCGTTAGGATGCTGCGTCTGTATCTGGGCAACAGTGTGATGACGTCACAGGCCAGCGCTGCATCAGCTGAAGGAGGAACGTACACACCGATAATGACGGCGGACGTGAATTCCCGGGGCAAATAATAAGGCCTCATCCCCACAGTCAACAGTTCAATGTCCGGGGTACAGATACGTTGAGAGATGACTGAAGTTTATTCATTCAAGTTTTTAAAATCTTCCTTAAATGATTTTGTTACTCATGTGATCAAACCCATTGATCTGTAGCTCAGTTCTGAGGTAGTCCTGTAAATAGATTTCTAACAAATGATATGAGTGACCATTGACAAACAAAGTCACCAGGCCATTAGTGATAACCATTAGTCAATGGGCTATTTTTGACAATGACTGATAGTGGCGCAGGAATTTCACGAGGGTATATATATATATATATATATACATATATATGTATATATGTATATATATACATATATATATATATATTTAAGATCAAATGTACAGTTTAATGATGTGCAAAAAAGTGTAAAAAAATGATTGTCCATGTTAGAGTCAGGTTACAAAAGGGGGGTTGTCTGACTCTCTAAGGGAGGTGTTATAGAGTTTAATCACCACAGGCAGGAATGATTTCCTGTGGCGCTCAGTGGTGCATCTTGGTGAGAGGAGTCTTCCACTGAATGTGCTCCTCTGCTGGGCCAGTGTGTCATAGAGAGGGTGTGTGACATTATCCAAGATGGACTAGCATCCTCCTCTCTGCCACGGTCGTTAGAGTGTCCAGCTCCTCCACCACGACATCACCGGCCCTCCTGATCAGTTTGTGTAGTCTGTTGTTATCTGCGACCTTCACCCCACTGCCCCAGCATGTGACAGCGAAGAAGTTCGCACTGGCCAGAACAGACTCATAGAACATCCTCAGCATTGTCCGGCAGATGTTAAAGGAGGAAAAAGAGTCGGCTTTGGCCCTTTTTATAGACCGCCTCTGTGTTTCTAGTCCAGTCCAACTTATTGTTAAAGTACACCCCCAGGTACTTGTATTCCTCAACAGTGTCCACAGGGACCCCCTGGATGGACAGGGTCACTGGTGTTTCGCCCTCCTCAGATCCAGTATGAGCTCCTTTGTCTTCATCACGTTGAGCTGCAGGTGATTCAGTTCACTCCAAGTGACAAAGTTGCCCACAACAGTCCTGTATTCATTCTCATCACCCTTGTCAATGCAGCCAACTATTGCTGAGTCATCAGAAAACTTCTGAAGGTGGCAGGACTCAGTGCAATAGTTAAAGTCTGAGATGAAGAGGGTGAAGAGGAAGGGAGAGAGGACAGTCCCCTGTGGGGCCCCAGTGTTGCTGACCACCCTGTCCGACACACAGTTCTGTAGGCGTACGTACTGTGGTCTGCCCATCAGGTAATCAACAATCCAGGACACGATGGGGGCCACAACCTGCATCGCAGCCATCTTCTCACCCAGTAGAGCTGGACGGATGGTGTTGAAAGCACTGGAGAAGTCAAAGAACATGACTCTCACAGTGCTCGCCGGCTTGTCCAGATGAGTGTAGACTCTGTTCATCAGATAGGTGATGCAGTCCTCAACTCCCAGGGCGGGCTGGTTGGCGAACTGTAGTGGATCAGTGAAGGGCCTGACCATAGGCTTAGCTGTTCCAGGATGAGCCTCTCCAGGGTCTTCATGATGTAGGACGTCAGGGCCACCAGTCTGTAGTCCTGAGGGCCGCTGGGACGTGGCGGCTTTGGCAAAGGTATGAGGCAGGACGTCTTCCACAGCACAGGGACCCTCTGGAGGTGCAGGCTCAGGTTGAATACTTGACTGAGTACTCCAAAAAGCGGGGACGCACAGGCTTTAAGCACCCTGGGAAGAACACCATCGGGGCCTGCAGCTTTGCCGGAGTGAAGTCTTGTCAGCTGTTTTCTCACCAGGTCAGGCGTGCAGAACACTGAAGAGGTGACAGTTGGGGGAGGGGTGAGGTCCTCAGGTTGTGGAGGACATGATGCGGAGCAGGGGGGAGGGGTGGAGTAGGTGGGTGTGAATTGAGGTGGTGGGGGCAGACAAGGGGTCTGTAAAGGCCCCCACACACCGCCCAGACGTCCAACTGCCTTTTCTGACCACTCTCTGACCACTCTATTGCCTCTTGTCTCACCCGTTCAGCAGAAAAGTCGCATTGAACACACCGCTTCGACGTGCTGCCAGCTCCACAGTAGTGTGTACATTCTGCGCTTGCGCAAGATGCAATAAGCGGGTGGCTCTAGTGTTAAAGACGCTGGACTAGAGCGTCTAGAGGACTACTAGGTTTATGCACGCAACTCTCTTTACTTTCGATCAAAACAAAACTATTTCAGACAAAAACAGCTGCATACTAAACATGCAGCGAGGCATTACCAAATGAACACAGATTAATTCATCCTGAACGGACATGATAACAGCTAGTCTCATATGCCAGTACTCCAAAACATGAAAACAAGAAATGACGGAACGGAGTGCGTAGAAGACCAATGCACACACAGTATTCCGACCCTCCCACATACCGCGCTGATTTGCTAGCACAACGTCAATCGGAGAATCCAATGGCTCAGACAGCCAACAGCCAACCTCCACAGACTTTGCATGTTGAATCGGATCAGACAATGTCCGAGCGGCTACGAAAGCTTCCAACGCAGCTGAACACACCGAAAATATTAGTTGCCGACCTCGTCCGAGTCTCTCCAAATGCTTCAGACGTCCAACGGTTGGGCCGGTGTGTTCCTGCCTTAAGGAGAAGAAATAGGGGGAGGTAAAGTGGCAGTTGTTGTTGGGCAGCCAGCAGGAGAGTCTTGTGGGAAAGGGGCCGCAGTATCAAACCTATTGAAAAATAAGTTCAGTTCATTGGCCCAGTCCACACGGCCATCCAACCCCATATTACCAGTTATATGGAACCCGGTGATGGTTCTCATGCCACTCCACACATCCCTCATGTTGTTTCGCTTGAGTTTATTCTCCAGCTTTCTCCTGTAATTGTCTTTAGCCTCCCTGATGTTAAGTTTGAGTACCCCCTGCACTCTCCTCACCTCATCACGGTTGCCATCTCTGAACGCCCTCTACTTCTTATTCAGGATGGCCTTAATGTCCTTAGTGATCCAAGGTTTATTGTTAGCATAACAGGTTACAGTCCGAGCAGGGACATTGCAGTCCACTCAGAAGTTTATGTAATCCGTGATGCACTCTGTGAGCCCATCAATGTCCTCCCCGTGGGCCTCACAGAGTGCAGGCCAGTCGGTTACTTTAAAGCAGCCCTGCAGTGCCTCATAAGCCTCCCCTGACCACCTCATCACAGTCCTTGTGGTCGTAGGCTTCCTCTTCACCAGAGGCACATAGCAGGCTTTGAGGTGAACCAGGCTGTGATCTGACCTGCCCAGAGGGGGGAGAGAAGAGGAAATGTATGCATCCTTAATGTTAGCATACATAAGGTCCAGGGTCCTCTCCTCTCTAGTAGGACAGCTCACGAATTGCTTGAAAGTTGGCAGAACTCTATCCATGGTGACGTGGTTAAAGTCTCCCGACATGATGATGAGGGCACTGGGGTGTTGAGTTTGAAGTCTGGAGATGGTGGTGTGTATGGTGCTGCAGGCAGATGCTGGGTTTGCAGAGGGAGGGATGTATAAGACAACGATGACGACATGCGTGATCTCTCTATGCAGATGGTATGGACGGAGTCCAACGACCAACAGTTCAACATCCGGGCTACAGAGCTGTTCTTTAATTGTGATGTGACCAGGATTACACCATCTGCTATTCACTAGAACGGCAAGCCCCCCGCCTTTCTGCTTACTGCTCTCGGTACAATCCCGGTTGGCCCTGACAGTGTGGAAACCATCCATGAAGACGTTCTGGTCCATAATGTCCCTGTGCAGCCATGTCTCAGTGAAACACATCAGACTGCACTCCCGATATGCCGTGTGGCTCCGTGCTAGCATTGTTAGCTTGTCCATTTTGTTGCTGAGGGAGACCGTACATTTCCCATAACAACAGAGGGGAGACACAGCTTAAATCTTCTCCTCTCCATAAGCCCGTCCCATCTCAACCCACCTCTCATCCCGCGACGTTGCTTCCCTCCTCTGCATTCCCGGTGTGTTTTTCTCCAGAGTTCAGGTGGTATGTCAGCTGGTCTGGCCACAATGCCGGCTGGCATTAGTGCGATCAGCTGTTCTCAGGATTAAACAAAGGCAGCGTGTCCCGGTGGAAGCGGCATTGATAAAAACAACACAAAGAAAAGCACGAAAACACTCTAAAAACAACCTCGTTAGAGAGGGCAGGACTTCACAGAGTTACAGTGAAGAAAACACAAAGAACAAAAAGAGAATAAAAGTTAATAAAGTTAAAAAAGCGACGTAGGCTGGAGCAACGTAACAGCAGCATGCAGCTTTCACGCATGCGCATGCTGGGCATGGACAGGTACAGAAGCTATTTTAGTGGCTCAAGATTGGAACCAAGAAGCCTTACCTCTTGGCTACTGGCAGAAGTCAGCTGCAAGGACGATGATGCAGTGCTGAGCATAAGCAACAAGGTAGGGGAGTGGTGACCTTGTGGAGCTATGCCTTGTCATCAGTGGAGAATAAGGCCAAGTACTGGGGCACCATGAAGAAGCTGGCACAAGGCCAGGGGATCCAGGTCATTACCCAGAATCAAGTTCACATGTAACTTAGGAAATGTACAGTGGAAAGCACCAAAGCAATGAACATGAGATGGAGAAGGTGGGAAGACATCCTGCTTGATCCGGATCTGGGGATCGGCCCAGCCAAAGATTCCAGCAAAAAGAAACACAGAAAGTGGAACAGATGTATGACAACTTCTATGAATGGATTCTCTACAATGACTGGTCCAGGAAAGGATGTGACAATGTGGCATTCAGGGGCTTCATTTTCAATCAGAAGAGAGAAGACCGTTTCAGGCAGGGCTGAACCCCCAGTGGAGCTCGAGAGGGAGAAAGAACCACAGTAATGGAAGGATTGCGGGAAACTGGGTTAACAAAAGATAAAGTTGGCCAAAATAATATTGGACAGTCACTTTTGTGCCCAAGCCCTCAAAGGGCAAAATATATAAATAAAAGTTGCTGCTAAGCATGGATCTAAGCATCATTCAGAAGACCCATGCATCTGAAGGAGTTCACTGGCAGCAAAGAAAATCGTCTTTGTAGAGAGAAGTGTGAGGGGACGCCCCAGGGAAGGGTGGTTCCATAAGAGTCTGTTAAAGGAGTGGTGCAGGTGCAGGCCGTACATGAGCACTAGGCCATGCAGGTATCCTACCCACATGGGAAGAATTGGAAAAGTAACAACTCTGGGTCCTAGGAGGCCATGTTCGCTGTGTCCTCAAAGACTGTGAAGTATGGGGGCAGTACAACGCAGGGCTCAGAAGACATCGGGTAGATGGCCTTACCATGAAAAGCACTGTACCCTGGGGATTAGTATACATGGATGTAGCTGGCCCCCTGGGAGTGACAGGGAAGAAGGTGAGAAATGCCTCCTGGCCCTAGTGGACTCAGGATGTGTCAGGATATGTGGATGTAAAACCAGTATGAAGAGTTAACAGCAACAGTCTTGTTAGTATGCTTGACCAAGTCTGCAGTATCCTTGGTGTCCCCGAGGAGCTATGAGCAGACATTTGCACTCAATTTTTGCAATATTCAAGTGGACCAGTGGTGTCAACGGAGGGGAGTGATGAGGATCTACTTGCTAGTTCTATAGTAACTGGGAATACAAGCGAGATGCAGATCTGTCAAGGACAGGACAAATGGAGTACTTATCAGAGCTAATCAGTGAGGAAGATCTGCTGTGCTTATGACTCTACAAGAAATCTAATCTAACAAAAAAAAAAACCACAACCATTGCTCAAGTGACCCGAGGGATCCCCTTGGATACTCAACACAGCTTACTTCACTACAAAAGGGAAACTAGTGAATCTCAGATTGGGCCCAAACTATGCCGACCAATTGCAGGAAATGTATGTTATTGTCTGGGTAGGATTGTACGTGATCTGGAGCAGCAATCCTGAAATGTACTTTTATCTCCTTTTGTGAGCGAGGGATCTGCAATACTAAGTGACTGAGGAATAACACATGCATCTATGTATTGGAGTGTTGCAGATAGACAGAGCTGTGATTGCACTCCCATGTACTGATTACACCTACCTAGCCATGTCCCTGTTCACCACCTACATCTTAGGCCGCCTTATCATTGACACCAGCTGAGTAGGGCTCTGTCAGGGCGTGGCAGTCCTGATTTGGATGCTTCTTGACATGGTTGCTATTTTCTATGCTCTGCTGAGCTTCGCACCATCAATGAAAACTTAATGGCCAGTCAGCTAGCATACCTCGTGACCATGACCATGTCCCTGCAAGAAAGAGGAAGAGGGTGTTGGCTAATAAAACTCACCGACTGCACCATTATCTTCTGGGGCCTACGCCGGAAAATACTCTTGATCAATTTATGACTGGACCTGTTAGAACAAGTAATCATAGTGATCTGGTTCAGGACATGTGCTGCCTTCAAGAACAAGACTGCAACCAGCCTGGGAACAACTCCTCCGGTCATGTGAAGGTCTCCGTGGCTGGCCTCCTTGTCCCAAAGGTGCGCCTAAAGAAATGTCTAAAAGAGGCCTAGGAAAAATAGGTCTCTGGAGACTTGCTTATGCTTGAATGCTTTTTTGTCTAAAATCAGACTTTCTGTTATTACACTTTACCCGACGGAGCAAACCAGATACCTCTGGGATATTACCACTGGTCTGTGGTGCATGCACTCCTATGTGGACACATTTGCTGTTCAACCACTAAAAGGAATTTTCTGCCACAAAAGTGTGCCCTACATGCCAAAAGTAGCCATTGCTCTAACCTTGAAGTAGTATCCAAGGCTAAAGTCATTTTGAATTCTGCAGCAGCTGGAGCCGGTCATAGAAGTCCATAATGATGGAAGCTACTGCCCTGTGTCGGTAAAGATGTGGGAATATCCTGATGGCACACGTGTTTCGACCTTGCAACAGAGTGATGGGATGTTTGCAGCATATGGCCCTCGGTTGCCAGCAGTTTTGGGAGGACACAGCGGGAGAAAACATCAAGCAGGGTCCATGAACACCCTACAGAGAATGTGAGGCAGCAGCCAACTTGGCATCACTCCACTCCATGACAGTGCCATCACTTGACCTCGCTGCTAAGCTGCTTGAAGGTTTCACTGTTGATCAATGACACCGGAAAAGCTGCAACAGAAAGTCAACTCAACGCCATGACCACTGCAAAACTAGATCTCACAGTGATGGAGACCACTGAGGGTCCAGAACTCCCCTTCTACCTGGACGAGCTGATAATCATCGGGCAATGGGAGACTACATCTCTGGTCTCACTTGGACATCTTGTGTCCACTACGTGGCGCTAGAGATCACCTATGAATTATATGTCATGTTGTAGTGTATGATGTGGAGAAAACAACCTGTAAATGTCACGTAAATTGGATGATGAGTTTCCGCACTGCTAATGGCTGAGAGTAAGATAGCGCTTCAGTGGCCTTCTTTCAAAAATGTATGCATGTGTTATGTGTGAGAGAGAGTGTGTGTGTGTGTGTGGCTTGTGGTTTTACTCTCTGCTTTGTTTTGCTTGCCTTTATTTTATAAAGCACACTGTGCTACATGTTATTTGTATGAGAAGTGCTATATAAATAAAGTCAGATTGATTGATATGAGGCTGACTTCCTGTGTCCAGTGGGTGGCGCTAGCGGTATGACACAGTATTGATGGATAGACGTATTCAGGGCGAAACCCTCTACATGTGTGACCAATTTGGTTTAGATGGGAAAGTGTTTGTTGGAGTAACAAGGACTTCCTGTTTTATGTCAGTATCATGCTGAGGATGCAAACTGGCAACAAAATCTCAACTGTGAATGAAAATGGCAGACTTCCTGTTGCCCTGAGGGTATGGGTCCAAGTGGTTTTTTTTGTGCATCCTGTCATGATACATACGCATACCGAATGTCGTGCATGTATCTGCATGTAGGAGGTTGGGCTTCAAGCTTGAAATCTTCCAGGGGGCGCTGTGGAGCCATCTTGTCACTGAAAAGGCCCAGACCCAGCTATCAGTGTTGATGACTCGGGATTAATGTACCAACTTTGGCGTAAGTAGGAGTTTGTTCCAAAATGAGTTCCTGGCTATATTGACTTATGAGTCCTTCAAGTTTGGAGATCAAAGGAGGTTTTTGGTCACATGACCCAATCATGTTGAATCATAAAATGTTCACCAGATGTGATGTCTGTCCAGAATTTTGTGATTTTTTGGGGGTATTTTTAGGCCGCCTAACATGTGCTTCTTTCGGCAGGAGAACATTTTTAACTGATAGCGCTCAGGCCCTAATAATTCAAAAGATATGACCATACAAAAGTAATGTACAAGCTGAGTTTCATTAAAAGTTGAGATCTTACAATGAGTATGCTGAAAAGGAGAACATAATTTGGTCATCAGTCATTGGGCTGTCAGTGCAGCTGCATGACTTTATAAGGAAATTAATTACCGTATTGACTCGAATATAGGACGAGGTTTTTTTCGATGAAAATTATGTGGAAAAAGTGGGGTCGTCTTATAATCGGGGTCTAACCGTTGACACATGCTGATAGTTGTCTGTGTCGCTACACGACCACAACAGCAGAGGGCGCCAGCTTATTGTAGAGACGTCACTGACACTGTGGATCTGTCAATCACAGCGGAGAAGAAGTGACAGGAGATGAAAAATGGAGAGACGGGGTGATTTTACGGAGCAAAGTGGATCAAGTGGGGCAAGTTAACAGACATCTGAGGCGGAGCTATGATGCTAATTTTAAGATAATGGAGATCAATGCAGCGGAGGCACCAAACAACTGTCAGCCAGCCAAGAACTATGGAGTTACGGAGTGTAACGTCCGAAGATGGCGGGTCCAAAAAGATCGTCTGAAAACGCTAACAGTAAGAGAAAAGCTTATCGTGGTCCTCTAAGCGGCCGCTTCCAAGAGACTGACAGGAAGGTGTGTGAGTTTGTTATTGAGAAACGAATTTTGGTTATCAGAGTCTTTTTCTGAAGTCTTGTAAAGAGGGGTCGTCTTTTAATCAGGGTCGTCCTATATTTGGGTCAATACGGTAAGTCATTGTCTGAAGCTGTTTTGGATTTGTGCTGTGGTGTAGCACAAAAGTGGTACATGGCGGCTGCTAGAGCTAAATCTCTTCAGAGCTTTCTTACGTTTTTCCTGTTGATTCTTCCTAACAGATCTGACTTTGTTTTTTGCTCTTTTGTCTTCAGTGTTTGGACCTCATTCATCTACCTTCTACCTGCCTTACCTTGTGTTCTCCCGAGCTCCACACTCCATGCTAGCCACCAGCGCCACTGTGAGCTACCGCTACACCCAGAGCCTGTCATTACTCATAGTTGCATACTCCCTGTGAAGTTACAATTTCTTTTCTACACTAGGTGCTGCCTTGTTGTCCGCTTCTTGGTCCAACTACACCTACAAATTGTAACAGAAGCAATAGTATGGACTACGTGACTTAATGTATGGAATTGTGTTGTCCTTCTAGGTTTGTTTATTCAGTCATGAAAACAAAGAGGATTTGTACATTTCATTTGTTAAGGCATAAAAGAAATTCAGCCTATGAAGATCTTTTTTTAATATTGGTTATATTTATGTGTTTATGTTTATTATGTTTGTGTTTATCGTTTGTTTTGTCAAACGAAGAGCTGCTTAACTGTGTTTCGTTGTTTCGAAACAATGACAATAAACATCTATTCAATTCAATTCTATTCTGTTCTGTTCTATTCTATTCTATTCTATCTTTCTCTTCTGATTTAAATTTCCTCCCCAAAACAAAACTAACAAGGTCATTGAAAATGGACACTTAACACATGTTTTTCTGAAGAAATATCAAGGTGCCTGGCAAAAAAAATGCTATTTTATGACCTCAAAATACCCCTGCCTGAAAGTAACAGGGCAAAAAAACCCTCATATTTCTTAATGTCTTGATTTACACTAACTTTGTGGGTCTAAAAAAGTCTAAGACAAGTGCTTACATAGAAAAGGAGCCTATTCAAAAACACAAAACTACATAAGCTTGCATTATTTCCATGTTTAGGGCTTTAAAAACTGCAATAAACTATTTATTACTGGATTTGAAATCTGAGTATCAATGATGCATCAATCATCCGTGAGCTGGTGAGTAAGTTGCTAAGGAGAGAGGAGAAACGAGAAGGAGGAGGAGGAGGAGTAGGTCACTGGTCTACACAATCACTCATTAGCTGTTTAAGGCTCTGAAACAGGCTTAGAAGCTCCTATATGCAAAAATAAGCCCTCAAACAGCTGCTATCTCAGGAACTCTGATGTAGAGGTACAATGGTGTATGCTGTGAAATTAGATGTTTAATCTTGGAATACTGTGTTTTGTTTGTTAATTGCACCTTGCAGATGTTGTTTTATCTTGAAATGGTCTCCACAAATACTCCACAAGAATCTAAGCTGTCTATCAATGTAGGGCATGCATATATTTGAATTGAGGGATTTGCTTATTTGTAGGGCTGGGTATTGAAAAATTCTTTAGGTAGCAATTCGATTCAATATCGATTCGATTCAATATTGATTTAAATGCTCGATATCGATTCAGTAATAAGTAGTAATTAACAAATAATTCATTAGAGTACCTGTTCATTTTTAAATTCAAAAAAGTAATCTTAAATTATAAATCTTTCCTCTAGGAAGTTCTAGTTTGAATTGAAATGTAAACAAAGGCGCACGATGTGTTTAGTTATAAAATAGTGCAACCATAGTTAAGCTGAGAAAGTGCCATTGTTTCTGGGACTGCATGGTACATTTTTGTCTGACATAAACAGACATGACCGCGGTCCCTCCGACCTCCGGCTAGACACGAGAGGGTAAAACTTTGACACTGTACCCCCCTCTCTCCCCGGACGGTGCAGTGGCCAGGGTGAGATTGGCTGCGCTGGGAGTTTATAGTCACCGAAAGAGCGGTGCGTCAGACATCGGCTACCCGCCTCCGCAGCTCCGATGGTGTTTCCGTGTTTCACCCTCTGACCCTCAAGCGAGGTTGCGGGCGGGGCGCTTTCAGCTGCTGGAGGCGGGGACCGAGAGGCGTCCGGCAAGGGGCAGCGGGTGGTCGAGAGCCGCTGCTTGCCTGAATCAATTCAGAGGATTTTCTGAATCGATATTGAATTGGGAAAAAATGTATTGCAATGCATTGATGAATCGATATTTTTAACCACCTCTACTTATTTGCATAGCTATGTTTGTAAAATGTAGCAAACTAGCTGGACAGCCCATGGGCAGGCCACTCACTGACAGGATAAAGGGGTACTCCATTAATTTAATAGTGAATTTCCATAAAGTAAGGGAACTCCACAAAGTTAAATTTGAAAAAGAATGGTCAAAACAAAGCAACAAAGTTGAGACTTTTAGTCCTATCAGGTTTTAAACCTATAGGTCAATTTCCAAAACCACTGCATCACTGCTTCCATAATGAAGCATGAGTCTTTCAAATGACTCCCTGCCTGGTATGTGCCCATGTCTTTCAAACTATTCCCCCAGTTTGCAGCAGTAGGCTTTAATGTACTGATGATGAATAAACTGATCTGTATGTGTAAAATTGATGGACCAACCCTTGTTAATTAATGAACTAATGTATAAATTTATTAGCATGGTGTGAAAGACCTTGGACCTAGACCAGTTGTGTGTAATGCCAATGTAGGCTCACAAAGCCAGTAGCAATGAATGAATGAAGAGTTGATGTAGTCTGCCATTGTTGTTACTAGCATCGCTTGGAAAGCGATTACATGGACAATGATGTAATGACGTGACTTTACAATGACTCTATAGGTCCTTAGAAGGTTCACATGTAAAACGAACTTCGAACCAGAACTAGCACCAGTTCAGATAATTTTGCATTGCGGGAAAGGTGGTATTCCAATACCTGAGGTAGAGGATCCGTGCTATCAGGCCATACAGCACGATGGCAAGAAGCAGTGGGATGACATAGAAAATGGCAAAGTCAATAAGGTAGATGGGCAGGTAGAGCTCTCGTTTCTCTTTGTATCCACACTGCACATGGTCGTCATGGCTCACCTGAATGTCACACAGTAATTATAAAGACATGGTAATAAAACAGGTTAGTGGTTCACACATTGGCACAGGGCTAAGATACACATAACGATCTTTCACCTTTCAACATAACAATGCTACACTCAAAAAAAGCACAGAGGTCTCAAGAGCTTTTCACATTCCCCTGCAGTTGAGCCAGCAGAACAAAGGAGGTCTTGGTCATCAAAGATTTTTTTACTCCTCTATACTAACTTGAAACATTATGCTGTCCCAGAGAGTACAGTTTGAGTATAGCCGACAAGTGCATATATACATAGATTAAATACAAATTAAATATATTTGTACTACTATTTCTACAGATTTATTTTTGTCAGGTTTAAATTTATGTATTTTTACCCTTTCTGACAAAATTGTTGTAGCCACAGTACTGCTGTGACCCTCAGCCAGGTAATCAGAAACACACCAAATATTTTATTCTCACCTGAATGTCCACCAGAAAAAACCACTGCATGCAGTACACACAGGTGAAGACCCAAACCCCAGCAATGATTCGCTTGGCTCGGGACACTGTGCACACAGTCTGAGCCTTCATTGGATGACAGATAGCTATGTACCTGCAAGCAAAGAGGAAAAATTAGATTCAAATACAATTGTAGACTAAACTAAACTGCTAAGTTTAAAGCACCAGAAATCTGTTGGCTTCGGTTATTTACCACAGTTATTTCTGCAGTGATTTCCTCCTGTACTACAAGAGTGACCATGGACAATGGAGCCTCCTCTCTACCTAAACATGAAGGTGGGACTCTGATTTTGGTTCTGTGAGATAAGTTAGATTTAGTATTACAGTGATGTTAGAAGGCTTAACAAGGCACATGTTGTTCTCTCTCATCCCTGACCAGTCAGTTTAGAGTGTAGGTCACAGAAATTTTACAAAATAAAATGGATTATGTGCAACAATATAAAGGACCGTGCAAGTATATTCTATGTTGCTGCACCACATTCGCTTTTTTAAATCTTATCAAAGCTTAACCAATGATATGGTGTTCCAGAACACCATATTTAATTCTGCTCCAGGGCCATCATTTCAACTCACAAACAGCACAAGTCTACATCTGCAGCAAGCTGTCATGGCTGAATAGGTTATGGTAAGGACTCACTCAGAACACAGTGTTTGAATGCTGCTTGGAAAATTTAAACATATTTTTCACTTATTAGTTCTAATAAGTTCACTTATTTTTTTCCCCGTTTCTTTTCAGTTTTCTGTCGCTGTTTGATTAGGTTTAGGGCAGAGAAATACTTTGTTAAGAAAACATTGTTTGGGTTAAAATAGAAAAACACACATTAGAAAGTATAAGTTTGAATTATTCTCCAGTGAAAGTAAAACTAACAAGTCTAAACAGTACAAGCCAACAAAAGAACAGGTGAAGATGTTTGTTTATCCATCCTTACCTCTCTACAGTGAAGGCAGTGATGGAGCAAGAGGACACGTTGATGCCAAGGTACTGAAGGTAGGTGATGCCCAAGCAGCCAGCATGGCCAAAAATCCATGTACCTGTCAGACTCTCTGAGATGTTTGGCAGCCCCGCTGCCACCAGTACTGTCAGGTCGGCTATGGCCAGACTGACTAAGTAACAATTGGTGGGTGTCCTCATGTGGCGGGTGGTTAGAACCACGAGGACCACCATGATGTTCCCCACGATGCCCATGCTGCACACCAGCAAGACCAGGAACACTGACACTGTTGTGTACTCCAACGACTCAGAGACGGCGACACTGGCACTCAGAGAGATGTTGGTTGGGGTGTCAATTCTGGAGCTCACGTTGTTGGTCATATCTGATAACGGCTGGCCTTTTTTTCCCCCAAGTGTTTGTTAATCAAAAGTTATGTTCATTTGATTAAAGCAAAGTGATGAGGGGCATGACTCTGAAATGTCACCATGTTCTTTCTTCTTGATTTAGAGCATTAACTCTTATTTAAAGCCAGTCCACTTAAGAGTGGCATATTGACTGCTGTGAAGCTTTAACATCTCACAGATTTGATTGATTTTTTGTATTACCAATTATGATTGATAAGACTGAGTTATCACTACCAGCTGTCCTTTTACTTGTTATAAGTCTTTGGTCTGAGAAGGGAAAAAAAGCACTCTCCTTTTTTTCTCATCTTTAATAGTTGCTTCTGTCATTCCCCTTCACTCTCCCCAACTGCAGTGAGAAAGAATAATACGTTGAATATAATTATCCGAGGACTTCCAAACACCACTCAGGCCCCCACTGTATCACCTAGAAATAGAAAATGAGTTCAATTAATTAGGAAAGCTAAGAATTGACTTAACAATAACTTTTGGATTGGCTTTGTACTTATGTATATGTCAACATCAAACACATATTAAAACATATACAGAATTTGTCTCTGTAATTCCCTCAGCTGTTTGCACTTCTGTCTGGGATCAGATGATAAATGTTGCTTTGAAGCCAAACTGCACATGTAATGAATAATTAAGCATATGGTGATTACAATGAAGGGTGGAAATGGCAGAAATTGTGCAAGGAAAAAAAACAGCAGTAAGTACATTTTTTCTGCAGTATTTTTGGTATATCTAAGTTGACAAACTTTCCTGATGGTTGTGCTAAAGAAAACCTTATGGCATGTCCAAAGGTATCATCCTCCAATGAGAATGAATGTGCTCAGTAAATATCTTGCTGATCTCACAGTTTTTGCGGTCTGATCATTAACATTTCTTGTGTTAAATTGCAAACATGACAAATGAGTTTGCTAAAGGAAAGGTCAGCAGGTCACAGATTAATTTTAATGTAAATATTGTGTAAATCTTACCATACATGAGAGCAGTCATATTTCACTTTACTGACATCAGAACGAGCAATACCCTTTGTGTGAAACAAAATGATGTGAAAGTGCCAGTGTCAAACGGCAAACAGTAGCAAGATGCCTAAAATCACACTTCACCACAGGTTAGGTAATGATGTTACTGAGTAAATGAGTAAATGTGTGCTGACTGTGCCTGTAGATGGAGGTGAATCAAAAAAAGATCCATCATAAGTTATTACTACAGTTTTAACTTTGAAAAACTGTAGTTACAATAAAACTGCCTGACAATAAAACACCTGCTTTTAGTGAGGCGACTTACAGCAATTCAAAGATTCAGTATGAAACAGCCACAATGGAGCTGCAGCACCTCATCCAGCAAAGCAAGACAGGCCCCCCCTTCTGGGAACACACTTAGCACGGCAACTAATAGGAACACCTGCACTTTCTTTAATTGTTTTAGAAGCATCCTGAAAAGGGTTCCATCTAGGCCAGGGGTCTCAAACTCCCACACCTGGGCCATTCATGTCTGTGCAGTTGTTGATGAGTAGAGAGCAGAATCTGAGCTGTAGTTGTTTAGCTGCGAACAACAGAGACGTCTCTCTCCAATCACAAAAGAAAAGTGGATGATGAACAGTTTCAAGTGTTAAGACCCTAGAGGTCATATGTGTCATTTTTGTCTGTTTTTAATAACCCTCTATTACCTGAGTGAGTAAGAGTATATGTGTGTGTGATTGGTTGCAGGTGTGTCTTGAGTGATTGTAGGTTGCTCCGGTGAGCTGATTGGTTCCTGCCTGGAAGCCAAGGGTTTAAGGGCCGGCTCCTCTCCAGTTCCTGGAGGCTCTCCTCTGCTGTCCCAGACTAGCAGCATGTGTGATTGTGGACAAACTGTTAATAAAACCATTTAAAAATGCTTTGCTGCTGGTGGTGCTTGGGGGACGGGAAGAGGGGAGTCCCACACTCATGCTCCAGGGTTTCCCCTAGGCCCTGGTCTTAACACAAGACAGATGAACTTTTCAGTATTTTTTTGTGGACCTCAGTAGAAATGCTACCTGATATGCAAGGAAATAATTGCCCTTCTAAAGGAACATAATCTTAAGTGTCATGATTCGACATATAACAGAGAACATTATAAGAAGTACCTGGGAGAGAAGAGGAAAAAATGAGTCACACAGCTGCAAGAGGACCATTTTGTCAAGAATGTATTTTCCAAAAAAGCTAAGGACAGTGATGCTGCAGTTGAAGCAAGTTATGTGGTTGAGTCTATTATTCGCCACAGTGTGAAAGCCATTTATAGAAGGGCTATTTCTGAAGGAATGCATGTTGCAAGTCAGTGAGATCCTGATACGTCCAAAAAAAGAAGATCTTCTGCAAACATAGTGGGTGAGTGGACTAATGAGTTAACAAGTGACATTTATGAACAGTTAGTTTCACTCAATACTCTCTAGAATTTGATCCAATTGCTGAGTTTTGGATATATTTCAGCAGCTTTGCAGTGCGATTGAATGGGCTGGTTTGCCGTAGAACCGAGGGGCAGAGAGACAGAGTAGGCATTACCACTGATGGAGCCCCTTCTATGACAGGCATGGAAAAACAGATTGGTAGAGCTCACACAAATAAGGTTAGAGGCCCTAATGTTGCCCTGAAATGTATCAGCTACATCAAGTCCAGGAGTTAAAAGCACCTGCAGCCCCGGGCCTCTTTAGGAGAAATCAAGGAAGCATATAGTGATGTACTTTACTGAGGCATGCCGGTGAGTTAAGAGCAGAGGTGAAAAAAAATCATGGAAGATGGCAGAATGAACTTTGAAGACCCAAAATGTATCATGGATCTTGCATTCCTAGTGGATATAACACAGGAAATTAATATCTCTGTCATTTCACAGCATGCAAGTCTTTTGGGGAAGAGGACACAGCAATCAGTGGTGAGGAATATGCTGCTGCTATTGAAAGCCTACAGCAGGGTTTGATGACCACCTGCTTGCAGACCCCTTCCCAACTGATGAACTGTGCTGCAAATGGGACGTATTAACTTGCAGAGCGACAGTGAGCTATAAACTGAATTCAGAGGCACAAGTAAAAGCAGACACGACTGGACAACTTTTCAGAGAATTGCATTCAACCTTCCCAGAGCTGTCCAAAGTGCTCAGTTGAGTAATGTGCCCTTTTGGAAGCACATATCTGTGTCAGAAACTGTTCCCGACTATGAACTTTATCAAATGCAAGTACAGGCCAGGCTACTGATGCCACATAATAAAATGTTATAAAGTACAGATGTATTCAGATTGCAATTGCAAAAGATTTGCACTAACTGTTAAAAATAAAATAATTGTTGCTTTGTTAGATTTAAGCAGAAGTGCAGGGTTTGGAGAGGCTATTGGGAAGATCTTCCTTGGGCCTCAACAAAGTTCTGGCAAACCATTCTATGACTCAGGAAGAGAAAGCAGGGCTTGGTTGACCTGGACTGGGGGTAACTAATTTAATATATTGGAGGGTAGTCAGAGGCTGCTTTAACGGTTTGAAAAAGATGTATGGCAGCCTGATAGAGAGCTTCCTTGTTCTAAAAAGCTCTGACTGGTATGGGCACTTGATCATAGTAAATAGAAACAAGCCAACCTGGATTGTTAAGACAGCAGAGAAGATAGCCAAGTGCTGCTAGTGGGACAATATTCGCCTGCGCACCCACAGGAAAAGCAAGGCATTAAATGTTTGGAAGAAGCTCAGTTAGCCCTTTCACCTGCTCCTGGAAACAGGGCACGACCACAGCTCCTGATCAAAAAGAAGATGCAACTGTTTATCAGCCTATTCCATTTCATCATTCTGTTTTTGTCCACTGAAACCATCAAACCCAAAACCATCTTCAAGGAAATAAAAATCAAAGAATGAGAAGAATTGAGTTGTCCTTTGCATTCTTCAACAGTTGATCAAGCAGTTTTTCAAGTTTGGGCAGAGTTGTGGTCAAAAACACGCAAAACTTGACAGTTGATAACCAGCGTGGCAGTGAAGATTTGGATCAAAGGCCTGAAGTCAAGCTGTCGACGCAAAGGAAAGAAAGAAAGAAAAATTGACTGGAAACTCTTCAACCATGGCGAAGGAAACTCTTGGGAAAACAGTCAAGCAACTGAAGCAAGAGAGGACCCAGGGCCCAAGGCATAAGCGTACTAAGCAGCTGCTTAGGGCCCCGTGACCACTAGAGGGCCCCCAAGAGCAATTAACTTAAAAAAGAAAAAAGTAATTAATTATTTTTTTTCCATGTGTGAGCAATGATGATTCATATATTATCAAATGTACATACTTGTACAAAAAACAAGTAAAAAAAAAAAACCAACATCAAAGAGTGTAGTTTCCTACTGCCTCTCTGCTCGATATGTCAGAGCTCCGCTAGTAACGTGTGCAGTGCAGCCAACCGTGCAGTGCGCACGCAGCATCCAGGAGCTAGGAACAGGTGAAAGATGTCGCAAAAAAGGACTTACCCTTCAGGGGCAGAAAAAAGAAAAAGGAAGAAAGATAAAAACGACAAGATAAAGGTATGTCTTAGTAACGTAACATTTGTTGATATTTTGTTCCAAATACGTTAGCCTATAATAGCAAATTTGCTAGCTAACATTAGTTCAAAACGTCTGACTAGGTTAGATAGCTTACTATTCAAGCTAAAGTTTTTGTGTTTGTGTAATACTTTGAATAAGTTTCAGTGTATATACATTATTCTGGGTCGCTTTTTGGCATCAAAACAACGTTTTTCATAACACTGTTTGATAGCAAACGTTAATTACAAACGCAGTGACGTTTGCTAGCAATATGGTTTTGCATTAATTAATTTAGTTAACTAACTAGTTTGAGGTATGTTGTTTGCAATTGTTTGCTGCAGAGCACAGTAAATTATGTGAGTAAATAAACATATTCCTTTTACATCATCTCCCTAATATGCTCATACATTATATGAAACTTCCCCAGGAGCACTGTTAAAATATTTTGGAGGAGGCACTGACTCAGCCCAGGGGCAATCCACCTCCTCAGGAGCAGCCAAGGCTGATGAATCAGGTGATCAAAAACTGTCACCATATATATTTAATTTCTAGTCACATTATCTCATTAAGATATACTAATATAAGATATAATCATATGACAAGGGATATGTTTTTCATCTCAGCTCCATCTCTATCCTCTGCTCCCACTGTGCCCACTGTCCTCTCTGCAACCTCAGCTGTACCTGGTAAGTTAACAACAAAACAGCCTTTAATTGCTCAGTGCACTGCAGAACATACTGAAATGAATATTTTTTTTTAATATAAGATATAATCATATGACAAGGGACATGATTTTAGACAAATCCATATCATTTCAAAACTTCTCAAACAATTTTCAGTTGTTCCACAGTTTGTTTTCTTATTACAAGCTATAGCTGTACTTTTTCTATTTCGAAAATAAGCTGCATCATTTTCAAGTGTAATATGACTATAACATGGCTAGCTTGTTTTTCATCTTAGGTTCATCTCTATCCTCTGTGCCCCTGTCCCTTTTGTGTCTTCTGCAACCTCAGCTGTACCTGGTAAGTTAACAACACAACAGCCTTTATAATTGCTCAGTGTACTGCAGAATATTCTGAGATGAATAATTTTGTCCAAAAAATATTATTTTAATTTCCCTATAGGTCCTTCATCTTTGGTCATCGAGATTGATTTGTCGTCATCAGCATCCAGTTTGGAGCAGGGATCAGCAGCTCCGCCAGTTGACCCAGCTGAATGTCCCTCTTTCCTGTCAGACTCAGAAAGGACTGAACAGGTATTAAGAGGGCCACTGCCTATAGAAGACACATTCATATTCCCAAAAAGACACAAAGACACAATGGCCCCATGGAGGCTTGGGCCGGCCCTGAGAGGACCTTAGCCAAAACTGCCTTCACCAAGCAAGCAAACTACCTGAGCAGAGCTGCAGATGACATGATCAAGCATGAGCTACAAGAGGAGTTCAGCAAGCTCAGTTCCCTGGCAAGGAATGTCAGCAATGCAAATGATGAATACGAGGCTGGGCTACTTGCAGACAATGAAGCAGTAACCGATGAGGGTGAAGAAGTCAAGCTTGGCAAGCACCAGCGAGATGACCTTGAAAAGACAATGGAAGAGTGTAACGTGGAACTGGATGAAGTCCGGAAAGCAGTTCAATCCAACCTCTGGCGAAGATATGGTGAAAATGAGGTAATCTCTGCAATCCAAGAAGCAGGGAAAGCATGTGAAAGAGCAATGAAAGCCCCATCACTGCTGTCAATAGAGACGGTTATGAACTGCAGCTGGAAGGAGTGAGGAAGCTCATCCATGATGCAACTGCAAGCCTGAAAGACTGGGAAAGATGGATCCCACCTGATCAAAAAACACACCTGGAGGGCAGAGTAAAGGACCTGAGAGCACTTGAGAACAACCTTGAAGCCAGAAGGGCAGAATTCCTCACTGCACAAAGAATCGCAGAGGAGGAAAGAAGAGGAAAAGAGCCTCAACTTATGACAGCTCCACAACCAGTGTTGAAAATAAAGCCGACCAGTCTACCTAAATTCACTGGGTTCAGAAGGAATTTCCACAGATGGAGGAAAGACTGGGAGAGCCTGCAAAAGCAGGGAGAGCCGACTGGCTCAGTGGAAGTGAAGAAGGTTAAACTCCTTGACAGTGTGGACGAGAGAATATGCAGAGACCTGCGTCTGTCAACATACAACAGTGCTGAAGACATATTTAGAGTACTTCAAAACAGGTATGGAAACAACCCAACAATTGCTTTGGAAATAACTGAGGACCTGGAGAGGACCCCCCCTTCACACCAGCCAAGGAAAGTGATTGACCTAATTCAAGCTGTAGAAAAGGCCCTGAATGACCTCATCGAGCTTGAAAGCACTGGAGCCATCAAGAATCCCCTGGTGATCAGATCCATAGAGAGCAAACTGCCGGACAATATGAAGAGAGACTGGCTCACATTCATGGTCAATCCAACAAAGGAGTCACACCCGACAATCACTTCGACAGCCTTCTCACATTCTCAGGAGGACATTCTAGAGAAACTAGACCAACTGGGTGTAAGTGGAAAGTCTGAAAAGAAGCCTACTTACCTGGAAAAGAAGTATGCCTCCACAAAATCGACAAGGAAAGGAGGATGTGTTGTCTGTGGAGATGAAAGGCACCGTGAGAATGTCTTCTTTTGCAAGCAGTTCAAAGAACTAAAGCCTAGCAAGAAACTAAGTGCTGTTGAAAAGCTGGTAGCATGCAGAAGATGCCTCAGATGTCATACAGAGGATGAGGAATGTATGGACACTTACCTGTGCAGGAACAGAGACTGCAAGAGAGGAAGCTCCTCAGACCACCATTTCTTTCTTTGCCTGAAAGGAGGATTCAAAGGGAAAGAATCCGAGAAAGTGGGAAAACCCAGCACCAGAAGGCAAGCACTCACGGAGGAACAGGAGAAATTAATATCTGAGCTCACCCCAGGCATGGCAGAAAAATTCAGGAAAGCTTTCACCAACATGGCTGCAAAATCACACTGCACTGAAAAGAACCTACCTGGAGTGATGGACTCAAAGACATGTGAGTTGCCAGTTGTTCTTATGCTTTTGGAAGTAACTGCCAATGCAGGACAGAAAATTGACTCTCATTGACTTAGCGTCAGATACCAACTACATCACTCACAGAGCTGCCAGAAGACTGAAGCTACGGAGTGAAAAGATCCCGCTTGTTGTCCATGGAGTCGGAGGCATTGCCATGAAGGTAAAAACCAAAAGATACTCACTCAAGGTTAGAGTCAAAATACCTAGAGGCACGGAAAGAGCGCATGAGCTTATCTGCTATGGCTTGGATGAAATTGCAAAAGTGCAGAGTAATCAAACCACAACAACTCAAGAAGTTCTTCCCCGATACCAACCTGGAAGATCTTCAAAGAGCAGAGCATGTTGAGCTTCTCATCAGCCACAGTGAAGGAAGACTCGCTCCACAGAGAGTAAAAGTAGCAGAAGACCTCGTCCTTTGCGACAGCCCTTTAGGAAAGACTGTTGGCGGGGCACATCCAGACCTCTGTGAAGTAGTGGACATGGCTCTGCATAATTCTGAGACTCACTTTGCACGATAGATGAGAACCACAGCAGTGAAGTATCAAGAAATTGCGGAGATCCAAGAATTCAAAGCTGAAACCAAAAGCACAGTTGCTGGCAGAGAGTTCTTAGACTGGTGGAAATGGGACAGCATTGGAGCAGCCTGCGAACCCATGTGTGGAGGATGCCGGTGCAGCAACTGTCAACCGGGAGGCAAAAACATGACTCTGAGTGAGGAAAGAGAGCTGGAGATTATCAGGCAAGGCCTCACCTATGTGAAAGCAGATGCACACAGTCAGGAGCCTCACTGGGACACAAAATATCCATGGGTTCAAGATCCAAGTTCCCTGCCCAACAACAGGAATGCAGTGGAGGCCACCTTTCTGAGGACAGAGAGACAGCTCAAGAAAGAACCAGAGTGGCGTGTGGCATACACAACTCAAGTCCATGAGATGGTGGAGAGGAAAGCAGCAAAGAAACTCACCATGGAGACCATCACTGACTGGAAAGGCCCAGTATGGTACGTCAGTCACTTGGTGGCACCAAACCCACACTCCATTACAACACCTGTGCGACTGGTATGGAACAGCAGCCAGAAGTTTAAAGGGCTCAGCATGAATGACCTCCTTTTGAAAGGGCCTGATGTTCTCAATCCCATCCGAGCAGTGCTACTAAGGTTCAGAAGAGGAGTCCATGCTGCTCTTGGCGTTATCAAGAAAATGTACAATTCTGTATGGCTTGAAGACCTGGAGATGCACCTCCACAGATTTCTCTGGAGAGACAGTGAAGATGGAGAAATTGAGGAATACGCCATCAACAGAGTCAACATTGGCAATCGACCAGCAGGGTGCATCGCACAACTGGCCATGAGAGAGACAGCAAAGCTGCCTACGTTTGCCCACCTAAAGGAAGAGCGTAGGATCCTTGAAGAGGATTGCTATGTAGATGACATCCTTATATCCCACAATGATCTGGAAAGGCTGACAAAACCACCAAAACAGTTGAAGAAATCCTGAAGGCAGGTGGATTCTTCCTCAAGCCGTGGGTCTGTTCAGGCCTAAGTGGGAGGCAGAAGGATGCATCAGAACATCCAGCATCATCAGACCAGGTCTTCATTCTTCCCAACCAAATGAGAGAAGGAGACAACAAAGCCCTTGGAGATGGTTACCTGGTCGAATCTGACAAACTGTACCTCATGACCTCGATAAACTTCTCAAAGAGAAAAAAGAAGATGAGAATCAGCCAAAATCTCCTTGGAGATGAGGTGAGAGAAAAAGCCCCAAACCAACTGACTAGGAGACAACTGCTTAGCCAAGTAGCTAGCTTGTATGACGCAATAGGCCTTGCAACACCTGTCAAACAGAAGGGAGCCATTCTAGTCAGAAAAGCTTTTCAAGAAGCTGGAGGCAAAAATCTGACCCGAGATACATGGGACAAACCTCTGTCTGACAGACTGAGAGAAGAAGCCATCCACCTGTTGGAGGAATACACACGCCTCAACCAAATAACCTTCCACAGAAGCCTCACACCAGTCAAAAGGATTGGAGGACCCTGGGGAATAACATTTTCTGATGGAAGTGACCAGAGCTATGGAGCTGTTGCATACTTCAGATGGGAAACCGAACAAGGCATCCTGGTCCGGCTTGTTGAGTCCAAAGCAAAGCTCAGACCACTTGACCAAAAGGGAGAACCAGTGAAGGCTGAGGTCTGTGGTGCTGTCTTCGCTGCAAGACTCAAAAGATACATTGAAAAGCACAGTCGCATGCAAGTTGAACGTTGGCTCCATCTGCTGGACAGCCAAACTGTGCTGGGAGCAATCCAAAGAGAAAGCTATGGGTACCAGACCTTTTTCGCAAACAGAGTTGGAGAGATCCAGAAGTCCACATCTGTTGAAGACTGGAGATGGATTCCTGGTGAGCAGAACATTGCGGACCTCATAACAAGAGGAGCAACCCCAGAAGACCTCAAAGAGGACTCTGTGTGGCAAAATGGACCAGAGTTTTTGAAACGACCTGTGGAAGAGTGGCCGACAAAGTCAGCCAAAGACGTTGCTGCGTATGCCAAAGAAGGTATAAACAGACTCCAAAGGAAATGTTTCACAGCAGCACTAACCCGGGCACAGGTGAAAATGGTCCCAACCTCTGCTCCAACCAAGACCAACCAAAGCAGCCCTAGTGGAGAAGAACACCAAATCCAAGTCTGGAGACCACCTGCTGGTTCTGCAGTGAGGAAAATCCTTGACATCAGCAAGTTCAGCAGTTTAGCCAAACTAACCAGAGTCATTGCCTGGATATGGAGATCTGCCACAAAATGAAAAAAGGAGGTGCTGGCCAGAACCTCAGCCACAAGTAAACCAAAAGGGGAGGCAATTCCTTCAGTCCAAAAGATCAGGTCCAGAGCCAAAGTAGCTGCGCTTACCTTCAGGGAGTGTGAAGATGCGCTCAGGGATCTGTTCCTTGCAGCCCAAGAGGAGGTAACCTTTCCAGGTATCACACTCAACAGACTTGCTGTGATCAGAGATGAAAACACTGGACTTTTGCTCTGTGGAGGAAGGTTTCAAATATTTAATGAAGAAAAAGCTGCAGTACCAATCTTGCCTTACACATCATGGATATCAACCCTTCTAGCTCAAGAAGCCCACAATGCAAATCATTTAGAAATTGCAGGTACACTCCTCCGAATGAGAAAGAAAGCCTGGGTGGTAAGAGGCCGAAAACTAGCTCAAAAGATTGTTGTCAACTGTGTGACATGCAGAAAAGCCAAGGCCAGAAGATGCCAGCAGATCATGAGCGACCTTCCATCTGAGCGTATAACACCAGTTAATCCATTCAAGTACACAACAGTGGACTTACTTGGACCTTATGAAGTGAAGGATGAGGTGAGGAAGAAGGTGAAGCTCAAAGTGTGGGGAATTGTCTTCTGCTGCATGGTATCCAGAGCTATGCACACAGACCTCGTCAGTGACCAGTCAGCTGAAGGCTTCCTGTTGGCCTACCAACGATTCACAGCACTGAGAGGGCATCCAAGGAAACTGTGGTTGGATCCTGGAAAGAACTATGTTGGAGCCAGACCTGCCCTCAAAGAGCTCTACATGTTTCTGGACCAACTAGAGATGTCAAAACTTGAAAATGAAGCCTCCAAACACAGCACAGAATGGAGCTGGAAAATCCACCCTGCAGACTCACCTCACAGGAACGGAGCCGCTGAAGCTGCTGTCCGCATCGTGAAGCGGGCTTTGCACAATCTTGGAGGTAATGGAGTCTTCACATGGGGTGAGTTTCAAACCTTCCTTTATATGGCTTCCAACCTTGCAAATGAAAGACCGATTGATGCCAGGACTCAGAGCCGGGAGGACTGTGTAGAATACATCAGCGCAAATTCACTTCTGCTTGGCAGAACTGGACCCAGCGGCGATCCAGGGACCTTTGACTTTGAAGGCTACTCTTACAAGAGATTAAGAGCCATTCAAACAGAAGTTGACCGGTTTTGGAGGAAATGGAGCCAGTTAGCAGGACCAAACCTGTTTGTCAGGACCAAGTGGCACACAGCACACAGGAACGTGGCCATTGGAGATGTTGTCTGGCTGGCTGACCAAAACGCCCTCAGAGGTCAGTTCAGGCTTGCCAGAGTCATCAGTGTCAACATTGACCAGAAAGGAATTGCAAGGGATGTGCATGTCAGAACCTTCCCCAGCTACCCAGTCTCAACTGTGAAGCCCATTCAAAAGGTGAAAAAGCCATCAACCAAAATACCTGCAACAGTTCTTCACAGAGATGTCAGACGGATAGTTGTCCTGCTTCCAGTTGAAGAGCAGCAACACAATTGAAAATGGAACAACTGAATCCAGTACAGTATGCAACTGGTGTGACCTCCTTGGGTTGGTAAACCAGGAGGTCAAGTGGGAGGTGTTGTGTCAAATCTCAGTTCATTCATACACTCCAAACTTGCAGAGGGCGAACACATGCAAAAGCACTTGGTGGAACCCAAATTCTTGCCAAGTGCTGCTAGTGGGACAATATTCACCTGCGCACCCACAGGAAAAGCAAGGCATTAAATGTTTGGAAGAAGCTCAGTTAGCCCTTTCACCTGCTCCTGGAAACAGGGCACGGCCACAGCTCCTGATCAACCAAAAGATGCAACTGGTTATCAGCCTATCCCATTTCATCATTCTGTTTATGTCCACTGAAACCATCAAACCCAAAACCATCTTCAAGAAAATAAAAATCAAAGAATGAGAAGAATTGAGTTGTCCTTTGCATCCTTCAACAGTTGATCAAGCAGTTTTTCAAGTTTGGGCAGAGTTGTGGTCAAAAACATACGGTGGCCGGGAGGTGCAAACCAAAATTACAAAATGTGAAACACTTTTACGAAGCTTGAGACAAATTTACATTTTGGAAAACATTTTTACATATCATAAAACAAAATTACATTACCGAAACAAATTTACATTTCAGAAAACAAATTTACATGATACAAAACACTTTTACAAACGCCGAAACAAATTTACATTTCAGAAAACAAATTTACATTTCAGAAAACAAATTAACATGATACAAAACACTTTTACAAATGCTGAGACAAATTTACATTTCAGAAAATAAATTAACATGATACAAAACACTTTTACAATCGCCAAGACAAATTTACAAGTGGTGAAACACTTTTACAAGTCCCAAAACAAATTTACAAACAACATCAACCGGAAAGGGAATGTACCAACTCCGGGGTTGAACCGGAAGTGATAACCCGGCAGCGGCCAATTCAAGTTGCTGTTGTTGTTGATGGAGTTCATGGTTAGCTCAAGATGGACAGCCATCGAGTGAGGTTTTGCCCGTTTTGTGGACAACATATGAGCCGATTAACGCGGTTTTGTTCTTTGTGTGGTCTTTAGAGTTTCTAAGGGGCATGGACCAGATCGACGGACCAGATATGCTGCAGCAGTGCATAAAATATTTTAATGAGGGACACTCGTATGTTGTAATCGTGGACGTGATGTAATGTTTACACGGTGTTCACATCAGGAGTAGAGGAGTAAGCCTTTCTGCGATATAACCCGGCTCCATTCAGTTTGCTTTTCAGAGACCTCAAGCTGATGTGAACACTGCATGTTGCTTTTCTGTAATCAGATGTCGTTTTTGAAGGAGTAGTGTATGTTTTCATATTGTTGACCTGAATGACCTGTTGAACAGGAGAAGGTAGTGGCAGCAGAAAGTGTTAACCTGTTGGGATTGCAGATGTGGATGTGTTTGGTTTGTGTAAGAGAATGGCGGATGGGAGAGATGTGGAGGGATGGTTTTGATGTCCTCCTTTTGATATGTTTTTTCTTTTTGTCATTTGTTCTTGTTTTGCTTTTACCCCTTTTCCTTTGGCTCGGGAATCACGTCAGAACTGGGAGGGTTTTCGCTCCTCGGGTCTTATTGTTATGGAGACCAGGGGTAGGAATCTTTGCTTTATCTCTTGGAATCTGAAGGGCGCCAACCAGCCCCCCAAAATTCTTCTATCATTGGACAGCTCCATAGCATGTGTAACAGATCACTTTACATCTAAGACATCTGGAGGAAATGTTGCTGTCGATTTTATGTAACCTGTAGGGGGTGTAGTATGTCCTATGGAATATATTAAATTGAATTTGCCTGTGTTTTGTGGAGGTTAGTACAGTCTGTGCCAGTTCCAATAGATGATGCCAATCTGCCAATTTGTTGATCTGTGTAATTTGTTAAATAGGTGGGTTTCAAGAGGAGTTTCTTTTGGGATATGTTGGAATGTTTCTTTGGATTTCTCCTTAACCCAGTCTCTAATTTGTAGGAATTTGAAGAAACTATCTTTGGGGAGGTTGAATTTTTCATTTAGTTGTTGGAAGTTAGCAAATGTATCATTAATGTATAAGTCAGCAACTGTTTAGATTTCTCTATCCCTCCACCCCCGCAACATTGAGTCAGATATTTGGTGTGAGAGGTTGGGATTACCCCACAAAGGTGCCCTTCTAAGAAAATAAATATTTGTGTCGAGAATTTTTTTGCACCTATGAATGGAATATCCTTGAAAGGCACAGACCTCATCTCATGTTGTTCTATTGGGACCCATCTAACCTCACTGTTCTCTGCATGCAGCCAGATCCAAATTGATCAGTACTGAGAAGCAAGACAGTAATTCCTAAAATTTGGTAAATTAAGTCCTCCCCTTGAATATGGAGCCTGTAGAGAAATGAGTTTGACCCTATGGCTTTTCCTTGGCCATATAAACGGAGTTACAATTTTGTTAAGCTCTTTGAAGAAACTCTTGGGAACATTCATCGGGAGACATTGAAGTAGGTAAATAAACTTAGGCAAAATGTTCATTTTAATAGTATTAATTCTGCCTATGAGTGACAGTGGGAGATCAATCCATCTTTGAAAGTTGAGTTTGGTTTGTTCCAATAGTTGTATATAGTTCTGTTTAAATATATGCTCATCTGATTTACCAATTTATTTACCCAAATATTTGAAACCAATGTTGCACCATTTCAGTGGGTCAGTGAGAGCTCTAATATTGTTGTCCTGTATATTTAGTGGTAAAATCTTGCTTTTAGTATAATTCAATTTATACCCTGAAACTACACTATATTCTTTGAGGCATTTCAATAGAGGGGGCACTGATGTGTGTGGATCGGTTATATATAATAGAAGATCATCTGCATATAGAGAAAGTTTATGTTCACTCCTGCCAAATTTAATTCCGGCTATGGAGATGTTGGAGCGGATGGCGATGGCTAATGGTTCAATTGCAAGTGCAAAGAGCAGAGGGGAACTTGGACAGCCTTGCCTTTTCCCCCCTGGTTAGTGAGAAAGTGTTAGATAGAATGCCATTTGTTAAAATATTAGCTTTAGGGGCATTAAAAGTGTTTTAATATACTGAGTGAATTTCTCCTCAAAGCCCATAGCCTCTAGAGTCCAAAACAGAAAGCTTGGTTCAATCCTGACAAATGCTTTGTTTGCATGAGATGAAAAAGCTGGTCAATGTTGGACTCAGACTCACACCCCGCCCAAATCTGCCACGCTTGAAACCACCATCGCCAAAACGTCATCGTGCCCCTCCGCCCCCTCTGAATAATCTTTGGCCTCTACAGTCTGAAAACAGCGAAGTACATCCTGTCCATGCTGACAGTACAATTAATGCTTACTGATATGTGCCGGGTCCGGGCTACGAAGTTGATATCACTACTGTTTTCCCCCGAGAAAAGCCAGGGCCCCCTGGAGTTCAGGCAGCCTCCTCAATTCCTGTGCTTACAGGTAACAGAAAAATTGTGAATTTGTTGAGAAACAGGAAATGCGGGACTAAATCTGCCAATCCATTCAATTTAGCTCCCATTCCTCGTCAGCCACTAACTGTCGCAAAAAACTGCACAGTTGGTTTTGATACTGTAACTGTACCTCTATTAAACATCAGATCTCTGGCAGGAAAATCTTTTTTAATACATGATTTTATCATCAAACACAATCTTACTTTTATGTTTTTAACTGAAACTTGGTTAGACCAGGATAACAGTGCAGCTGTTCACATTGAATCAAGTCCTCCAAATTTCTCTTTCATAAGTGAAACTAGAATGCATAAAAAAGGAGGAGGTGTTAGTATTCTGTTTAATGAGTTACTCAAATGCAAGCAGATGTTTTATGGAAGTTTTACTTCTTTTGAATATGTTGCTTTTCAGGTAAACTCATCGTCTCGAGCTATATTTCTAAACATCTACAGGCCACCTAAATACTGCACATATTTCTTTGATGACCTTGTTGAGTTACTGTCTCTTATCTGCACTGACTTTGATTGTGTGTTAATTGTTGGTGACTTTAACATCCATGTCGACAAGCCTGAGGACAGATGGACTAAAGAACTGTGCTGTGTCCTTGATAACTTTGGACTCACTCAGCATGTGACACAACCCACACACAACAGGGGCCACATCCTGGACTTAGTTATCTCAAAGGGTCTGAACATTTCTAAGGTTCTGGTATCTGATGTCGCTCTCTCTGACCATTACTGTGTTTTCTTTGAGAGTGATATATCAGTGCACACAAATTTTCAAACTCAGGTTGTCTCAAAGCGACACATCACTGAAAACACTGGTGACATATTCATTGATGCTTTCTCTTCCACACCACCCCTCTCTAGGTTCTCTGTCAATGACCTTGTACTTCATTTCAATTCCAAAATTACAAAAGTCATGAATGCCATTGCACCCACTAAAGTGAAGGTGGTCTCTGGTAAGAAAAAATCTCCTTGGAGAAACGCCACGCTTGTCAAGATGGAAAAAAGGGAATGTCGAAAAGCTGAGCGCAGGTGGCGAAAAACAAATCTCCAGGTTCATTTTGACATTTATAAAGAGACACTTTACATTTTTAATTTAGAATTTAAAAAGTCAAGGCAGTCTTTCTTCTCAGACATTATCACCAAGAACGAAAATAATGCTCGTGCCTTGTTTGCTACTGTCGACAGGCTAACAAACCCTCCTGTGCCAGTAGCAGCTGAACATCTGTCTACCAGGGCCTGTAATGAATTTGCATCATTCTTCACTGCCAAAATTCAGAACATTAGACAAGCGGTCAGTGCCACTCTACCAGGTACTGGAGGTGTGTTGTCGTTTTGTCCACCTAAACCCAACTCTAATACCCTGACACAATTTGATCCAATTAATGACAAAAACCTTCAAGACATTATACAGCATTTGAAGTCTTCCTCCTGCAGCCTGGATATTTTACCAGCAGGGTTCTTCAAAAAAGTTTCAGACTGCATGATTCCAGACCTGCTACAGACTGTTAACACATCTCTTCTCTCAGGTGTCTTCCCCCAAGCCATTAAGACTGCAGTCATTAAACCACTCCTGAAGAAGAGAACTCTAGACACATCAGTAATGAATAACTATAGGCCCATTTCAAACCTCCCAATTTTAAGTAAAATAATTGAAAAAGCTGTCTTTCAACAGCTGAACAAATAACTTAATAATAAATGGCTGTTTTGATGTTTTCCAATCAGGATTTCGACCACATCACAGCACTGAGACTGGTCTTGTTAAGGTCTTCAACGACATTCATTCAAACACAGACAGCGGAAAAATCTCAGTCTTAGTATTACTGGATCTCAGTGCTGCGTTTGACACAGTCGACCATAATATACTACTGGACCGACTGGAAAACTGGGTTGGACTCTCTGGTACAACACTAAAGTGGTTTAAATCTTATCTAAATGAGAGAGATTACTTTGTGTCTATTGGTGACTACACATCTGAACGGATGAAAATGACAAGCGGAGTCCCCCAGGGCTCCATTCTGGGGCCTCTACTATTCAACATTTACATGCTCCCTCTAGCTCAAATAATGGAAAACAATGAAATTTGCTACCATAGTTATGCAGATGACACACACATGTATATAACCATCTAACCAGGGGACTATAATCCCATACATACCCTGAGTAGATGCATTGAACAAATCAATGATTGGATGTGTCAGAGTTTTCTTCAGTTAAACAAAGATAAGACTGAAATAATTGTTTTTGGATCCAAGGAAGAACGACTTAAAGTCTCTGCTTAGCTTCAGTCTGTAATGTTGAAAACTACAGACCAAGTCAGAAACCTTGGTGTGACTATGGACTCAGACATGAATTTCAGCAGCCATATTAAGAAAGTTACAAAGTCAGCCTACTATCACCTTAAGAATATATCCAGGATAAGAGGGCTTATGTCTCGGCAGGATTTGGAGAAACTTGTTCACGCATTTATCTTCAGCAGACTCGACTACTGTAATGGTGTCCTTACAGGACTCCCTAAAAACTCCATCAGACAGCTGCAGCTGATTCAGAACGCTGCTGCTCGAGTGGCAATTTTTTTGAGCGGTGTTCAGTATGTGGAGCAGTCGCCGCACATTATCTGCTCCGTACCTGTTTTTAACAAAGCCTGTTTGGTCAGCGTGTATTATCTTTGGTATAACATCTTCCAGTCTGAGAGCAATTAGTTTGGATAGTATCTTATAATCTGCGTTTAAGAGGCTAGGGGGTCTGTATGAGTCACATTTCTGTCTGTCCTTACCCGGTTTTGGACGCAGTGTGATTGTTGCGATTTCCAATGAGTCTGGTAATTTTGTATTTTCAAGAGCTTCTCTAAGCACGTTCATGAGGGGAGTCAATAATTTTCTTGAAAAGGCCTTATAATACTCGACAGGGAAGCCATCTGGCCTGGGAGTTATTTTGTAAAGTATTAATGGCTTGGAGTACCTCCATTTCTGATACATCTGCATCAAGCAGATCTCTATCCTCATCTTGTAATTTGGGAAGGGTTATTCTGTCCATGAATCTTTTTGCTCCAATATTATCAGTGTCCTGCCCAGTTTTATATAAATCTTCATAAAATTGTTTGAATTCTGCATTTATGGATGGTGAATTATCAAGGAGTCTGCCGTCCTTTGTTAATATTGAGTGTATAAATTTATCAGATGTTTCCTTTTTAATTTGCCAAGCCAAGAGTTAACTTGTTTTGCTCCCAAATTCATAATAGTGATATCTAGTTCTGGCCATAGCTGCTTCCTCTTTGTTGGCTCTTTGTTTTTGTTAGTGTATTAAGGTGTTCTTCCTTTTTGGTGTAATCCAAATCCTGTTCCTGCTTTTTAATATCTCTTTCCTATTTGGTTAGTCTCTCTCTAATTTGTTTTACCTTGTGGGCACTGTATGATAACATTTGACCTCTCATACAGGCTTTAAGAGCCTCCCAAATGTTGGCATGTGAGGAGGAATTTGAATTGGCATCAAGAAATATTTCAATATTGGTAGTCATACGTATATGATATAAATTCAGGGTCTTTCAGCATGTAATTTTTAAATCTCCACCTGCGGGTTGTGGGCTGTGGAGTATCAATCATCCAGGAGAGTTTGAAATAGGAGCATTCTATCACTGTGGCTATCATTTCTAGTGGCACCAAGAACATGTCAATTCTAGAGTGTGTGTTATGCGTTGGTGAAAAGAAAGAGAAATCCCTCTGGTTTGGATAGAGATTTCACCACATGTCAATTATGCCTGTGTCTTTCATGCCTTGGTTTAGTCCTGTTGCTGCCTTTGATAGTGAAAATGTTTTGGGTGATGATTGATCCAAATTAAAGTCTCCACCCACAACACATTGACCCCCAATTGTTGCCAGTTTCATAATCAGTTTGTTAAATAGCCGGCTGCATATATGAAAAAAAAACACCTAACCCTAAAAAATTCTAACAAAAGGTTTCTCATATGTTTTTGTAGTATTTGGTGTCCTTAATAACATACTAAATGTTTACCAAAGTTTGACCACTAGAAAGGTGTAAGTTTCAAGATGGCGTCCAAGATGGGTAGGAACCACTAAAATATCCTAACTCCTTCATTATTTGACCTAGCCATGTAATCTTGGTGTCTAACCCCATGCTTTCTGGGTCTATGAATCCATTGGACTTGTCTAAATTGCACTGACATGATCACAAACTTGGAATACATGATTTTGTGAGATTACTGTAAGGTTTTATCTTTGTTTGGGGTGAACCAGAGATGTAAACGATTTAGCCTATGTCATGTAACGCCTGCTCAGTAGTTTTTGGACACATACGCTTTTTTTGCTAAAACACAGACTTGACATTCAAAAGTTATTGCACCCAAAAGTAACTTAAATTGGAGTTGTATAACTTTGATCATAAACAACTCTGAATTAACCCGAACAGAGGCCTGTGTGTGAACCCTCTGAAATGGTCACTCATTTCAATTTGAATAAGGTAATACATATGTAATGCATCCTCATTAGATGTTTCTGAGTCTGAAGGTGGCATTATACTAAACCCAACAAAACTAAATTCACAATTTTCAGCAATTCAGAAGATGGTGGAGGAGAATACTGACATGTGATATTGCTTGCCTCATTGAAATTACAGCACAAATGCTTAGTGTCATTTTATGGGGGTGTCAAAAGATCATTAGACAGATTTCTTTTTTTTTTTTTTTTTATATACATTTTATATACAATAATCAAAGAACCAAAAGATTATCCAAACATAACCCACTTACAATAAACAAAAAAGTACCACAATAAAACAACAACATAATTATTACATTCGGATCATACCATTTTTTGCTATGCCTTATTGACCCAGAACACTCATAAAGGCAAATTATATATGAGATTGCCAGATTTTTAAAAAGTCTGAGGATCTGCCTTTACTCCTGTAATATATACTGTCCAGTGTGAGGTAGCTTGAAAGTTCATTCCACCAGTGCACTATTACTGGGGGTTCGGATTCTTTCCATTTTAAAGTTATACATTTCCTGGCTGCCAACATAGCAAGATCTATATACCTACTTTGATGTTTATTTCACTTGTCAAACATACTAGTTATTCCCAAAAGACATAAACGAGGTGACAATGGAATGGATACATGTAAACATTGAGATATCAACTGGATTACAGAATTCCAAAAAAAAAGGACAGTCAGTCACATGATCAAAACATGTGACAAAATGTTCCTTTTTGTTTCTTACAACGCCAGCAGAGAAATGACATCTCACTGTTCATTTTATGTAGTTTCGCTGGAGTGTAATAAATCCTTTGTATCATCTTAAATAAAGCTAGTTTATGCCTTAATTGTAAGAGCATTTATGAACTTGCCTACTAACGTAATACCAATCCTCTTTCTGAATTTCCATATGAAGATCTTGTTCCCACTTTTGTCATACATTATCAGTATTTACTACAGAACAACCAATAAAGACATGATATAATTTAGAAATAACTTTCTGCTTGTCCTGCTTCTTAATGTTTAATATAGAATCAATTTCTGATGGTGTGGTTTCTTGAAGAGAACCGAGAGAAATGTCCCATTATCAAATAGATGACAAAATTCTTGGATACCTTCATCATACCATAATGTAAAAGTGTCATCCATACAGCATGTAATACTTGGGTTCTTCCAAATTGGAGAAAAAGGAGAAAAGAGAAATCTTACAGCCTAACAGTTTATGAGACAATTTCCAAATGCCGAGGCTGTTTAAAATCACAGGATTCTTGGTAATTTTATCCACTACTTTTAGCTCAATGTATAGTGAATGTTCCAAACTGTATGGATACATATCAAAGGATTCTATTCTTTTCCATGAACATGAAATATTCTGAAGATTCTGAAATAAATATAAAAACTTAGGCAACACAAATATTTTAACTATGTTAACTCTACCAATTAGAGAAATTGGAGATGACGGATTCTATTTAATTCCTCTGATATTTTATTAACTAATGGAAGATAATTCAAATTAAAGGTGTTAAAACATACCCAAATACTTAATACTTTTGGTCGACCATTTTCAATTAAGATGGTTCCTCAATAAAGTATGGTCGAAATTCAAAATTGGTATTATCTCTGTTTTATCCCAATTAACCTTGTAGCCTGATAACTTCCCAAATTTTTCAAATAGATATAACATAAATGGCATAGAATTTAAGGGGTCATGGAGATATAATAAAATATCATCAGCATACAGAGATATGACATGTTCCTCCCCCCAGTCATAATTCCTTTAATATGATCATGAGATCTGATCATTGCAGCTAATGGCTCAAGACCAATGGCAAACAATGCAGGGGACATCGAACAACCGAGAGAGCAGAAATGGTTTAGAATAGTTGGTGTTTGTCTTTACAATGGCCATAGGAGAACTATAAAGACTTAATGTCCAGTGCCGAAACTTAGGACCAAAATTAAACCTTCCAAGGACAGACATAAGATATTTCCTTTCAACTCTGTCAAATGCTTTTTCAGCATCGACAGAGAGAATAACATTTTGAGAATTTAATTCATTTGTATTGTAAGGAATATCAAAATACCTGCGTAAATTTTCAGTAGAGGTTCAACCATGAATCTTTGATCTAGATGAATAATACTAGGTAAAACCCTTATAAGCTGTAGTGCTAGAACCTTGGCAATGATTTTGTAATCTACATTAATAACTGAAATTGGCCTATAAGAGGCACAATGGAGAGGATGTTTATATTTGTTTAAGAGAGGGGTTATACATGCCAAACATAAAGACTGAGGGAGATAGCCTCTCCTAAAACAAGCATTGATCATAGCAAGAAAAAGAGGCAATAAATCATTTGAAAATTGACTAAAAAACTCAATTGGCAGGCCATCTAAAACTGGTGATTTGCCTTTTTGAAGTATTGCCATAGCAGACAGGAGTTCTTCTGAAGATATATCTTTTTCTAAACTTTGTCTCTCAACTTGTGTTAAAACAGGTAGCAAAATATTATCTCTTGTACTTATAATCACTTAACTATCATGCAAATATGCTAATTAGAATATTACATGGCCAAAACATGTATCAGACACCAGTGTTCCTGGTCTATGAGGAATACAAAGGAGTTATGGTCATTTTAAGGACCTGATGGCCACCCTTTTTGAAAATGGGGCCTTTCTTGTAGTCAAACTTTGATACACTTTTAGTATGTTTTTAAGTACATCTGATACTACTGTAAACCTCTGAGAAACCTTTTGTTGGAATTTTTTCAGTATCAAACCATATTTGCAGCTGACTAAAAGAACAACGGGTCATCGTAATTAGGCCCATATATATTCACCAAGGATATTTTGTTCCTATTTATTTCACTGTCTACAAGCGATTTTTATATTTTTCTACTGAATTTAATTCAAATTTCGGGTGTTTACTAATGAGCAAGGCCACATCTCTTGTTTTTGAGGAGTAGGAAGAGTAGAAAACAATTCCCACCCAGTCTCTACGCAGTTTTAAATGTTCAGAGTCCGTAAGGTGACTCTCTTGGATAAAGGCAATATCTACATTCTGCCTCTTTAAATATGTCAGCATTTTTTTCCTCTTAATTGGTGAGTTGACCCTTCTTATATTCCAAGATATACATGTTAATTTACTTGTAATATAAGCTCTTGGTATAGATGTCTCAGAAGGATAAGTATCATAGTATTCAGCTCTAAGGACGTCTGGATACATTCCTGCGTTAAGTTTCGAAGTGGTAAACACGGGTACAATGGGTATAATAAGGTTAAGTTTGTTTATTAGGATAAACCCCTTGAGATGTACCATTTCGTTTTCGAGGGGGTCCCAACATGTAACACAATAACTACATTACAGAGACGTGACAGAAAAATAAAATAGTAAATAGATAAAGATAGAAATAATAATAGTAATAAAATAAAATAAAAATAATATGCAGAAACAAGACAAAACAAAAACAATAAAAAAACAAAAAACAGACAAAAAAAAAAATACAAAAAAAACACATACAGTAAATTCATCAAAACAATAGAACAGTACAACTATACAACCAGTAGGTGGCCAAAATGACCAGTAATAATTCACAGGTGTGAGTGGATCAACAAATACGATCAAGTAAAAACAGCAAGTATAGGCAGTGACAGCTTCATTGATAACAGGAGCAGTCTATCTTAAAGTGAGAAGACAGGGCATGCTTAAACATACCAAGTAATGAAATGGATCTAATTTCAACAGGTAAATTATTCCAATCTGCAGGGGCTTTAAACTTAAAGGCTCTTTTGCCAATTGTTTTTTTAGCACGAGGGACATAAAAATAGAGCTGAGCAGAGTGCCGAACTTGGTAATTTGAAGTAAAAGGTAGAAGATGCTGTTGTAAATAAGGAGGATAGTTGAAATAGATACATTTAAATATAAGTTGAAGCCAGTGAGTGTGTCTTCTTACGTTTAAAGATGTCCATTTAAGTCTCTCATACATTGTACAATGATGAGTGAAAAAAGGACATCCAAGGACAAACCTGCAGAGTCTATTATATGCTGTGTTAAGTGGAACAAGGTAGGATTTAAATGCATTTTGATAGACAACATCACAATAGTCAAAAATCGGAAGTATAAGTTGAGATGCAAGTTTTTTACGAACGCTGCGTGTAAAGCAATTTCGGGATCGATGTAGAACATTGATTCCAAAGTTGACTTTACGTAACACATGATCGATGTGGGATTTGAATGAGAGTTCAGAATCAAGCCATACACCAAGATGTTTAATCTTATCAACTTTCTGCAGAGAGGTGCCGTCATTACAGATTATTACAAGGGAACCGGGATTGGATTTGAGTTTCTGTCTGGTACCAAAGATCATGATATTGGACTTTGTTTTGTTGAGCAATAGTTTATTATGCGAAAGCCAATCTTGTAAGATGTTGAAATCAGATTGGAGGGAAGCTTGAATTTGTGGTAGATCAGGTTTGGATGTATATATGACAGTGTCATCAGCATAAAGTTGAACACAACAGTTATTGAAAATTGATGGTAAGTCATTTACATAAATAGAGAAGAGAAGTGGTCCCAATGTAGAACCCTGGGGTACACCTGTTTGTTGAACCAATAAATCAGATTTATTCCCTTGTAGGACCACACATTGTTTTCTATTATGCAAATATGAACTGAACCACAGAACTGCGTTATTAGAAAGGCCGATAGCATGAAGCTTATCTAAAAGCAGATAACGATCAACAAAATCAAAAGCTTTTGTTAAATCAATAAAAATGGCACCTGTGGGATCACCATTATCAGCAGCACAGAACACATCATTGGTGAATTTAAGTAGGGCAGTAGTTGTAGAGTGGCTAGACCTGAAGCCAGATTGAAATGGTGATAGGATATTGTTGATACTGAGATAGTGTGAAAGTTGATTATAAATTAATTTTTCGAAGACTTTAGCAATAGAACATATAATAGATATAGGCCTATAATTGTTCAAATCAAGTACATCGCCTCCTTTAAGGGGTGGAGTGATGCGTGCAAATTTCCAGATGGCTGGTAACTCACGTGGACAAAGAGAGATTGAATAGATCAGCAAGTGGATACATAAGGATATGAGATGCTAGTTTAATAAACCTGTTTTCTATTCCATCAAGTCCCGCACCACTGTTCACATTTAGTTCGTTAATGGCAATATGAACTTCAGTTGGTAAAATTTTCCTAAAAACAAAAGAACTGCAGCAAGGTGAGGTAATACTAAAGAAGCCAGTATTCAAGTGAGAGTCAGGTAGTAAGGTAGAACAGACTGAGGAGAAATGCTGATTAAATACTTGGGCAATAGCTAAGGAGTCTTGCAGTATTGTATTGGCAACTCGTATTTGATTAACAGAATGTTTATCCTCTGTATTAATAATTGTTTTGATTTTCTTCCAGAATTGCTTTGGGTTCTTACAATCACTAGTGAGACATTCTTTATAATAGTTAGATTTTGCATTATGGGTTTTTGTCTTGCTCATATTTCTCAACTGCCTGTATAGTTCCCAATCAGCATTATCCCTTGTCTGACGGAATGTTGTCCATGCTTTGTCCCTCTGTCTAAACAAACAAATAAGTTTGGGGCTGATCCAAGGGAGAATAACAAGACTGGCTATTATGTCGTAGCTTGAAACACAATCCTTCTCCTCCCTTCTCATCAGTGTCTCTAACGGTGGACTGTACACTGCAGTCACTTCGCTCAGCTTTAGGCTGCTCACTTGGAAGTTCTTTTAAAAAACGTTGCACTTCGGCAGGAGTGGAGAAAAACTTGACGGTTCCCAGATGTTTGATGCGGAGCTGGGCTGGGTAGAGCAGCGCTTATTCCACCTCCTTCTTCTGGCCAGTCGAAGGGCTGTCTCTTTATCTCTGAAGTTTAGGAATTTGGTACGACTTCTTCCTGATGCGGTGTGCTCTTTCCAGGGTCACAGGTGAGGTGAAGTTATCTTTACCCAGGATTTGCGGTATGAACTTTTCCAAAAATCCTACGGTATCACAACCCTCTGCGTGTTCCGGAACATTTATTATCTAATGTTAGACCTCCTGCTCCAGTTTTCTAAGTCGTCAGTTTTGTCTTTTTGTGGTGTGTTATCAGTTTCTCCATTTCGTCAACCCGGTCGCGTGTGTCTTTGATATTGTCTTCGTTTGTACTCACTCGTGTCTGTATCTCCTCAACCTGTTCTGCCAGCGTAGAGAGTGAGGACTCGATTTGCGTTAATGTTGTTTGTGTGTCGGCTGTTTTCTTGTCAATATGTTTTGTGAGGTCGTCTTTAGTTTCTTGAATGGCTTCGAGGAGTTTGCTAAAGGATGTTTCCTTTTCCGCGTCCGCCAGGTTTCTTGTGGTTACAGCGTGCAGGTGCCATGAATTTTGAGTTGTAGTTTTAGTTTTCTTTCGCTTTGTATGTCGAAAATTGTAGCTTGCCATACAAAAGTGTTCTTGATGGCTTCCCCTCTTGCAGACAAACCAAAGTTATGAGAGGTTAAATCAGGATAAAGGCAGATGCTAAGTACCACCACCAAGAGCTAACGAACACACGTCTGTACTCCTCCGCTGCATCCGCGACTCTCCGGCAATATTTTCATTTTACAAGAAATTCACCTCTGCTCCTCAGAGGTTAACCTGATCAAGCGACCTTGGATAGGGGAGGTATTTCACTCTAAATTCCCAGTAAGGGCAAGGGGCGCAGCTAGCCTCATACATAAGAGCGTTCCGTTTGAATTATCAAAGTCCATTGAAGACCCTAATGGTCAATTTGTAATTTCTTCTGGTAGACTATGTGGCATGCCTGTGGTATTGGCCTGTGTTTATGCACCTACATGGGATGACGACAAATTCATTTCAAGCTTTTTCTCCTCGCTTCCTAAAGTTGACGGCCACTACTTAATTATTGGTGGTGATTTCAATTTAATTCAAAACCCGCCCCTAGTCTTCATCTAATCCTCAGGTGTTATAAAAGTCAGCTAAAGTCCTTAATGCATATAAAATCAGTTTAGGTCTATTTGACCCGTGGAGAGTTAAATCACATTCAGACAAAGCTTTTTTGTTAATTAATAAGATATTTTGTACTTTTTACTGACCTCTACTTCTCACAATGCCCCTCAGATGTTTGGGATGGAGATAACCCAATCGCTATCAAGGAGGTACAGGAGGAGATTATGTTGCTTCAGAACGGTAAAACTCCAGGCCCTGATGGGTTCACTGTTGAGTTTTTAAAGCTATTTTCTGCCACCACTGCACCAGCCCTTCAAAGAATTTACAATGAGTCCTTTGCTGAGGGTCGCCTGCCCCCCACCCTGTCGATTTCTCTTCTGCTTAAAAGTGATAGGGGCGCCGTTTAGCTCAGTCGGTACAGCGTACACGTCCCATGTGCCGAGGCTCTGCAGCATACCCGGGTTTGAGTCCCGGCCCTGGTCCCTTTGCTGCATATCACTCCCCCTCTCTCTCTCCCTGTTTCCTGTCATGTATTCAGCTGTTCTATCAATAAGGCCAAAAAAATATTTTTTAAAAAAAGTGATAAAGACCCTCTCCTTTGTGGCAGCTAGAGGCCCATTTCCCTGTTAAATGTTGACCTAAAGATCCTGTCAAAGATCCTAGCCCAGCATCTACAACAGGTTCTATCAAGTATAATATCAACTGATCAAACAGGATTCAGGCTTGGAAGGCACTCATTTCATAACACGGCTCTTAACCCTTTGATGCATAAGAGGGTCAAAAGTGACCCGGTGACGTTGTTTTCTTGCAATATCTTATTAATGAAATTTTTTAATCATTTCATATTCCAGGTATTCCTCAAAACACGTTTTTGAAAAGATGCCATTGAAAATTTTAATTTAACTTTTACATTTTTAAAGAATTTAGTTTTTGTATTACTACCCCAACCTTCCATAAGTGGGTCAAAAATGACCCGCATGCATTTCTTATGGAATTTCATGAGAACCTTTGATTCTTGTCAGCTGTGGCTGTGAGGAATCTATTTATTTTGGACCACACACTTTACATGTAAGTATCATCTTCATCTTCCAACGATCATTCAATTTTCAACATACTTGCAAATTCATGAGTGTGTGCATGTGTGGAAGAGTATGTGTTATTATCATGTGTTAGCCTACTTTATAGTTAGCTAGCATTAGCTAGCCAACCAAGCTAGCTAATATTACTGTATGTACTGTATGTGTCTGTGTCATTCATGACTATTATGTGAAAGAGTATGTGTTACTATCATGTATCAACTTAAGCTAGTTTATTCATTGTTTTATTCTAACTTAAATTAGCTAACTAATCTAGCTAACATTAGCTACCGTATGTTTTGTACCAGTGTCTATGTGTGTGCGCGCACACATGCGTGCGTTTGCATTTATTCATATAGCTACATATTGATTGATAAGTTTTCTTGTCATTCACACCTGTCCATTTCATGTTATTTCATCCAAGGTGTCATGGCAGCTAGATACACATGGGAAATGGTGTTACAGATGCTGGACCATGGAGGGCCAGTGACAGAGTTGGACTCAGAATCTGAAATCTCAAATGATGAGGACTCAGACTATTGTCCAGGAGGTGTTAGCCACCTATAAATCCAACTCTACCAAGTGAACAAGGATCAATCAGACACAGAAGATTCGTCCTGTGAGTCCTCTGAGGAAGAAAGTGATGTTCAACTCACTTCCAACAGAATGAGTCGTAAGGGCTCTTATTAGAGGAAGTTCAAAATGTTATGTTATTAAAACAAAATGTTTGAATATGTTGCCATCTTTTTTTTGGCTTGCAGAAATTTGGTTTCAATTCAGAATTTATATCTTGGATTAAGTTGATTTATGTTAGCCCAGTCGCCTCAGTCCACACAAATAGACTCCAGTCTGCCCCATTTCCCCTTTATCGAGGAACTAGACAGGGCTGTCCTCTTTCCCCCTTCCTATTTGATTTAGCTATTGAGCCTCTAGCTATCTGGCTGCATCAGGAGGCTGCGTTTGAGGGCATCACCCGAGCAGGGAAAGTTCATAAGTTGTCATTGTATGCTGACAACCTCCTTTTATGCATGTCCAACCTGGCTCCCCCCTCTCTGTGGTTCTCAGCATTTTCGACAAATTTGGATCCTGTTCCGGCTATAAACCGAACCTCCACAAGAGCAAACTTCTTCCCATCAATTCCCCGGCCAAAAATATACCCCAGACCTTTTTTCCTTTCAAATATGGTTTCAAATATTTGGGGGTGTTTATTTCTAATTCAATTAATCGAGTTTTCCCCTAAATTTCTCTCTTCTCTTTGAGAGGTGTAAACTAGACTTTTAGAGGTGGGGTTGTCTTCTATTATCCCTAGTAGGTCAAGTTAAAGTGAAACTCTCGGCAAAATGCAACCTAGGCTTTTTTTGTGAATGTATATGAGTCAAACCTTCGTGTAAAAGCATAATTACGACAAAACAGGGAATTTTAAGATTTACCATTGTCATGGTTCGGTGTCTTGTTTTAACTTGTGTTTTGATTTCCATGCCCTCTTGTGTCTTGTCAGTGTCTCTTCTGAGTTTTTCCCTGTTTTCTCTTCCCCCTTGTTGCATGTTTGTCTCCTTCTGTCTGCTAGTGTTATTTCTCCTCTGTGCTTCCCCCTCGTTATCTCACCTGCTCCTCGTACCCTCATCAGTGTGTCTGTGCATTTAAGCCTTTGTTCCCCAATCACTCCTTGTCGGTTCATTGTGTTTGCTATGTGTGATGTTCCCTTGGAACCTTCCTGTGTCTCTCCTCGTGTGTCTGGTCTTCATGGTATGTTTTGGATCTTATTTTTGCATTTTGAGTTGAACTTTGCTTTTGGTTGTACTTTGCTTTAGCCTTTGTTGCTACTTTGCCTTTTGTCCCTTTTTTGTCTAGTTTTTGTATCTGGCTTCTTTGGTTTCTTGTACTTCAGCGTTCTGTAAAATAAAGCTCGCCTTTTGTGCCCCCCTATTTTTGCCTCATGTGTATGGTCTGGGTCTTCAATTACACCTCAACTCAGGGGGGATGTTGACAGAAGGCTACAGGCTGTGTTCACTTTTTATGGGAAGTTGTTTTTTAAGCCCTGGTTGCGGAAGGCTCCAGGTGCCACGGAGCTTATCTCCCAAGTGGAGAAACTAGAGGGGGCTTTTAATGAAGGGATTAAATGGCCTTCGGCCTTCCAAGGGTCCCAGCCTACGCCGCCAGCCTCCAGGGGGCTTATGTCTTCGACGCCGGCTGGATTCAAATCGGGAAAGGTCTAGGCCTTCATAGGGCCTCAGACCTCTCCCCCACTGTAAGCAATCACCTGTTTCTGCCCTCTTGCTCCGATCTAACCTTTCGGACCTGGTTTAACAAAGGGATAACTAAATTTGATGACTGTTACAGCCAGGCCTGGAATTTCCCCATTTTTTGTTGTCAATTATTTGAGGGCACAAAGGCCAAAAGCCAGGGCAGTAAGGCCATAAAATAAAACAATGATTTTAAGTCCACGTCCATAATGAATTTAATTTAAGGACTAAGAATGTATAAACATCTGTGAAATGAATACATAAAACAAGTTCAGATGAGAAATGTTCAACTTTCAACTATTTATTAATTCATAAATGCATTTATTTTTATTTGATATTTATTTTTAACATATACTACAAAGTGACAATCATTTATGCCAGGTTATGTGATTAATCAGTCACTATCGTTTGAAGATGGGGATGGAGAGTCAGGGAGAGTTTCAGTGTGTGAACCGTCCCAGTGTGAACAGACAATCCGGAGGCGCGGAGCGAGGGCGTGTCGGTCTGACAGTCTCACCAAATGTTTGTGGTGAAAATAAATCATCGCGACCGTCAGTCCTCCCGACCGAGACTTCAGGGAACACCTGGGAAACACCGACATCATCATCATGACGTGTACCATCACGCCTCTTTAGGAGCCGCAGCGCCAGCTTTCTGTGTGAATTACACACGTGAAGGCGGAGATGCTTCGCTCTGTGTGAATCACCATCGGCAGAGAATTAGCGAACCACTGTTCCGGAGTTAATGCAGAGATGCTGTGTAAAAAGGGCTACTGTCTTAACTCAGACTCGGCGACTTTTTCCTCCTCCTCAGACCCAACGTCTCGGCCACACGGACGTCGGGGGTGCGTTTGATGAAGTCTCCTGGTTAGCCAGTGATAGACTGCTGTCAAACTGTCGTTGTAGCCCGCCCGAGTGGTTCACTCTGGTAGACTCTTTATTGGCTCTTGATCCTGAACAAAGGCGGCTAATTTCCAGCATTTACAGTCTTATCAATTTTACTATTGATAGCCCAGTGTCTAACCCCAAGGATTCTTGGGAGCAAGAGCTGGGAACCTCGCTGCCTGCTGATCATTGCCGACAAGTCTTACGGTTGGTTCGCTCCTCTTCAGTCTGTGCGAGACACAGCCTCCTACAGTGTAAAGTTGTACACAACGTTCACTACACTAATTTGAGGCTATCTCGGATTTAGACCAATGTAACTGACTTATGTAATAGGTGCAAACAATCTCCAGCCAACCATTCCCTTATGTTCTGGTTCTGTCCCAGGCTTGCCACATTCTGGTCCGAAATCTTCAAAACCATTAGTACTGCATATAATACTACTATCACTCCTGACCCTCTCTTGGCCTTATGTGGTGCCCCCTTGCAACTTATTACCACTAAAGTCATGTAGACAGTTCTTGCCTTTACCACCCTGTTGGTCAGGCGACTCATGAGTTTGAATTCGAAACACACTCAACCTCCATCTCACAGCAGGTGGGTGAAAGAGCTGTTGCTGTCCTTTAGACTTGAAAAGCTTGGATTTTCCCCAATGGCTCCTTAAACTAATTTGAAGGGACTTGGAGACCTCTCTTCAATCATATTGAATCCCTGACTTCTCTGTCTGAACATGATGACTTTATTATATATTTATATATATTTCTTTATATATTTGTATATACACTGTATTGTTAATGGGACATCAAGAGTGTGGGAGGGATAAAAAGATAAGGGAAAAAAGGTTTGAATGGAAGCCCACCTGTCACCTTGCTATGTTGTTGCCTGTGAAATTGCTTCCAATAAAGAAAGAAGGGGGGAAAAAAAGTTTCTCAGAGGAATCAGACTGAAGGGGTTTTACACAAATGACAATGTAAAAAAAAAAAAAAACCTGTCTATTATCAAAGCATCAGCCAGTGACAACCTGTCCCCACTGGTAAAAAGCCACAGGTAAATAACCCATCAGTGGAAACCTTTTGCAGACTGGTGGAAAGAGATGTTATTACGGTATTGGGGCCAGGCATGAGGAAAAAATGTTTTTCTTTCATAATGCACTTTAATAAAAAAGTCTAAATGTCGAGAATAAAGTCGAAATACAGTTTTGTGAATAAAGTCAAAATGTTGAGAATAAATTTGAAATATAATTTTGTGAATAAAGTCGAAATGTTGAGAATAAAGTAAAGTCTTCTGGTCCGTCAGGTCCAGTGAATTGAGCGACCTGGGAGTGACTGACAGCTCTGCAAGCTGCCCTGCATCTGGTCCCTGCCATTAGGCACGTTCAAGTTGAACTCCTGCTGCCTGACTGCATTAGCGAGATCTGCTGGCGACTGCAGGGGCGGGGATACAAACGCTGCTATGAAGTCGGACACTCTCTCTTCCCGTAGACGTGACGTGACTTGGCTGAGTTTGCGGTGTTTGCCTTCTTCCTCGTCTGGGAAGAAGTGGAGGAAATTGAAATTCCATTCATGTTTGAGGAAAATCAACAACGACTGCGATCAGTTTTCTTACCTGATGCTATGGGAACTTTGCTGGCCTTTTTCTCATATTAATCTCCTTCGGAAATTATTCAATCTGAGATGTTCAAAATAGTAGCTAACTAAAACATTTAGGCTGAGGGAATAGAGCAGTGGAACTACTGCCGTGTTGCATGCAGACGACCGGGGATCAAGACCTGTGTCAAGCCTGTCTTTTGCAGAGGATGTATTCATCTGATTAGTTTTATTTATGTATATACATATATATATATATATATATATATATATATACATATATATATATACATATATATATATATATATATACATATATATATATATATATATATACATATATATATATATATACACATATATATATACACACATATATATATATATATATATATATATATATATATATATATATATATATATATATACATAGTAAGTTCATATTTAGAGACAACAGAATGTGACAGCTTTGTCACAATAACAACTTCAAATTTGGATACTTTGTAATTGCTTCACTTCAAACGGTCACACAGTGGCTCATCAAGAGTAGATGAAGTGCCTAAATGTTGTCTTACTGTAAATGATCATGTTCTGTTTTCCTTGTAATTGTAACCATTAAATACATTTGAACTTTGTCTATCTGGTACATTATAGTAAGTCTTGCCTAATAACAATAACATTACAATTACAACAGTTACTCATTATTATGATGACAACTGTGCTTATGTGCATGATTATATCACAGCTGAGGGGAATTTGCTGACTACATTTAACAAATAAGCATAACTATAGACACATAAGATGAAGCATTTTCTCATAGCAACATTTTTCACAATGAATGAAATACATTTCAGTGAATGAATGAAATACAATAATCAGAACAAATGACTGAATCAGATGCCTTGTCCCGCTGCACCATCTCATCACACACAGAACAGCTCAGGATAATTCTTTGTATTGTTAATGTGATGGGAACAGAAAGGGTTAATTAATAAGAGTGGATAGTACAGATAACACTGGACACAGCAGTTAACCACTTCTCCATCATCACCCTAAGCTGACAGAACTGAGCAGTTTATTGACGACATCTTTCAGGGTTGTTGTGTTACATGAAGGATTTTATAGGTTTATTCATGGTGACTATCCCATAGGTGCGGCCACACGGCTGCTACTTATCTGAAAGTATTTGATATTTGAGTAGAAAAGAGGCAGAGGCCTTATGGATATGGAAATTCATCGGAACACACGTCATATACGTCAGCGTAGATGAGAGCCAATTAGGGCAAAGTCCTGACGTCATGAAGGTGGGTCTGGGGTCGCGCAGTACCTGGAGAGCAACTGAATTCACAATGAATGAAATACATTTGAATGAAATACAGCAACTGCTCTGCAGCAGCCTCGCTCCCGCCATAACTTAAGGTCATGTGACATCAGATGCGGAGCAGAAACCACTCCCATCCAGGTCATCGTGGACACATTTTAACCAGCATGCATCACGATTTAGGCAGCGCTGCGCAGCGCTGCGTGATCTTGAACTCGCCTATTACTACATCCTTTCAATTTCAGCTTGGAGAATCCGACCAGCTCTTCCTTGTGTAGTTTTTCATCATGAACAGACAAAGTTTTCAGCACAGTCTCTTCAAAGTCCTAATACTGATAACTAAACCGTGTATATGGGCTTAAAGAGAAATAATGTCTGTTACTAAAGCTGATTCTGAAGTACATTTTTACCAGTTCATCTATACAAGGCATTTTGTTAAGGCAGCCATATGCGCTGTTTGATGTGGTCTCAGAAGGTCGACTTTAATTTTGAAATGTCAACTTCATTATCAACATTTCGACTTTATTTAAAAAATTGTATTTTGACTTTAATCTCGACATTTCGACTTTTTTCTTGAGGTGCATAATGCAAACTTCCTCGAGAAAATTATTTTCTCACCCATGGCCCTAATACTCTTCCATACGTTATGGACTTGTGTGCCCAGTCTAAAGAAAAAACTCTTTCTTCTAATCTCTTGGAGTCTGAGAGAAAAGCTCTAGCTGAGTTGACGAATGATGAGGACATTGTCATACCCCATGCAAATAAAGGTGGGGCCATTGTAGTCCAGGACAAAACTGCATGCATTCAAGAAATTGAACAACAACTAACTGACAGAGATCTATATACTCCTCTAAACTCAGAACTTATTTTGAAGTTTGGGGATTAAATCAAGACAGTCTTAAAATGGGCCTTACAATAGGGTCAAATATGTGATGATTAATATAGAAGCGTGGTTCACGACAATCCAGTTACATCTGTTCTTTACACTCTTCCCAAAATCGATAAGGATTTGCTACGTCCTCCAGCACGGCCAATTGTATCTGGCAATGGATCCCTCACAGAGCCGATCTCCCAGTACGTTGCTTCTTACATCAAAGACTTATATATAGGTATATACATTACCTTCTTATCTCAAAGACACTACAGACTTTTTGAACAAGTTGAAAGACTGTGAACTACAATAACCTTCTATGCACTATAGACATGTCCAGTCTGCACCCTAGCATACCTCACAAAAATGGGCTTGACACTATGTACTATTTCTTGAATTAAGGAGTATAATCACATCCCTCAACTGAGTTTTTGTTAACACTAAATATGTGGTTTACCTTTTAAAATGGCTATGTCATATGTACTATGTAGGCAAAACAAAACGGGAGCTTCATCACTTGTATGACCACAGTTTGAGTGAACTACATTATATGGGCATTGAGGCAGTGAGAATGCCATGGAGAGGTGGTAACAGGGAAAGAATCTTCCTCCAAAGAGAAGCCTTCAGATACACTTCACACTTGATTTACTTGTTTCCTGTGCTATGTGGTTTCTGTGATAGAATTAAGTGCTATTCTGTTGTGAGACTTTGTTTGTTTGCACTAGACCCTCCATGGTCATTTGCTCTCCTTCAAAAGGATACAGCTCCCCCTATTGGACTATATCTGTTGTGCAGTTTTGGATAACCTTTAATTAGCACACCTGTGTAGTTTCACTGGGATTTTGCCAGAATACAAGATAAAATCTTGGCCGAAACATCCATGTGTCAAGAATAAACAGTTTAATGAGAGTACTGTCTGTCAGAGGATATGTTTTGCCACATGCATTTTTTGATAGAGGTGTTACGACAGTTGGAGTCGTACAAGGTACATGGGGATGTTTTACGGCAGTCTACGTTATGACTGAGACGTGAGTTAAGAGAGCACTCTGTCAATAAAAGACCGAAGTTGAAACTACAAGAACTCTCATCATTTTAGAATAAACTCATAAGTTTATAACATGGCGTCAGAAGTGGTCAAGGATGGCGAAGTTTCAACCAGAGTTTTTGTTTTGAGAAACCGGTAGAGTGGCCTGACTGGAAAAACCGTTTTTCCCACTACAGGACAGCTACTAAACTGGACAAGGAGGACGGTCTGGTTCAAGTGAGCACGCTGGTGTATGCACTCGGTAAGGAAGCGGAGAATGTGCTGAGCTCTTTAACCTATGAAGAGAGGGAAAGTGAAGACCAGTTTGATGCAGTCATGGCGAAGTTTATCCCGAGACGCAATGTTATCCATGAACGTGTCTGTTTCAACCAGAGAGTGCAGCATGTGGGCGAGCGTGCAGAGACATTTATCCGCGCTCTGTACAAACTCAGTACAAGTACAACAACTCCCAGGGGCACTGGGAAAGAGCATGCTGAAGTAGGCTGGTGAGTGAAGTGACCGAGGATGATGGACATAATAAACATTATTACCTTGGCTCAGTTAACAGCACATCAGATGATGATGATGATGAGTGGACAGTAACATTGGATATTGAAAATAAGCCTGTAAAGTTTCAAATCGACTCTGGAGCTGACTGCAGTGTTATGAGTGAAACTGCGTATGAAACACTTGAGCTAAAGAGAGTCCTACACAAAGCGAAGAAAGTACTGAGTGGTCCGGGGGGTGGTTTGAACTGTTTGAGGCAGTTTATCACACAGATTGTATACAAGGGCAAAACATACACGTTCAGGCTCTATGTTATTCGAGGTGAGAGTGTGAACAACCTGCTCAGCCAGCCAACTTCTTTGGCAATGGGGCTAATAAAGCAAGTGTATGAGATCAGTACCAGCGAACAGGAGTTTGGCCTACTGTAAACACAGCCTGTGAAAATTGCACTGCAAGATAATACTCAGCCCTATGCAGTAGCCACAGCACGCCAAGTCCCCATACCTCTGTTAAGGGATGGAGGCCAATGACATCATCAAGGCTGTAACAGAACCAACTGAGTGGTGCGCACCGATGGTGCCGGTCCTGAAAACGAATGGAAAGAGACTAAATAAAGCTGTCAAAGGGGAGAGGTTCATTCTGCCTACATCTGAGGAGATGATAGCCCAGTTGGGTGGGTCTGCAGTTTTCTCTTCTCTGGATGCAGCTTCAGGATTCTGGCAAATCCCTCTAGACCAGGATAGCCAGAGGCTAGCCACCTTCATAACACCTTATGGAAGGTACTGCTTCAAACGTCTCCCTTTTGGGATCACCAGCGCCTGAGAAATTTTTCTAAGGAAAATGGGAGAGACTCTCGACGGGCTGCAGGGAGTTGCAGTCTATATGGATGACATTATTGTCTTTGGAAGGGACAGGAGTGAGCACAATAAGCGCCTGCAAAAATTAATGGAGTGTCTAGAGTCAGCAGGCCTGAAGTTAAACACAGAGAAATGCATGCTGAGAAAGACTGAGTTACATTTCTTGGGCCAAGTGATCAACAAAGAGGGTGTGTGACCTGACCCGGAGAAAGTGTCAGCGATCAATAAGCTCACCCCGTCTGAAAGCGTCCAAGAGCTAAGGAGAGCCCTTGGCATGATAAACTACCTGGGGAAATATATTCCTGACCTCGCCACAGTGGGTCAACCACTGTATGAACTGCTACAATCAACATCAGCCTGGGTTTGGGGTCCTGTGCAGCAGGCAAAATCAAAGAGCTTCTTACAACATCACCTGACTTGATGTATTATGATGCTTACAGGAGCACAGTAGTCTCAGCTGATGCTTGCAGCTATGGAGTTGGTGGCATCCTGTTACAGCTCAATGGTGAAGACTGGAAACCAGTGGCATTCTGTTCAAGATGACTAAGTGATGCTGAAAAAAGGTACGCTCAAATAGAAAAAGAGTGCCTTGCATCTGTGTGGGAGAGATTTGAGAAATACCTCTATGGCCTGCCTGCATTTAAACTGATTACAGACTAGAGCTGCACGATATATCGTTTGAGCATCGTCATCGCGATGTACGTGTGCGCAATAGTCACATTGCAGAGCCTGCAATATGGGAGGCAAATTAACTCATCTAATTTCAAGGGTACCTGACACACACTGTGCATGCAGAGTGCGATCCACCAATCACATTAGTTCTTATTCACCGTGCCGAAGAAGACCACGCCCCTGCACATGGAGTGAGTCGCTGGTAACAACATTGAAAAATGAGCAACGAAAAGAGAAAATCGTGAAACGAAGACTTGGTGCCAAAAGAAAAGCAACGTCAGTTATCTGGAATTATTTCGGCTACAAGAAGGAAGATATGGACCAAACACGTGTTCTGTGTCGACAGTGCCTTGCATCTGTTGCCACAACGAGAGGTAACACAACTAATTAGTTTGACCATTTACTGTACCAAACAGCACAGTATGACAAAAACAGGTAAGATCAGTGCAGGTTAATTGTTCTCAAGATAGCAGCAGTGCAGCATAACATAAAGTGCTGTTCAGGTCATCTGATGAAAGTTCCTGTATTTTTTCATATCGCAATATATATCGCTGGGTTAAAAAAAATCGCAATGTCAGTTTTTTCCAATATCGTGCCGCCCTATTACAGACCACAAACCCCGGCATCCGAGCAGAGACAGCCGCTGATGAGCAACTCCAAGTGGTATTCAGGTACATTAAGAATGGGTGGCACACACGCAGAGCTGTGCAGGAGAGTATTTTCCGGTGAGAAATGAACTATCTGTGCATGATGGGTTGGTACTCAGAGGGAGCAGGATAGCTATACCAGGGTCAATGAAATCAGAAATGTTAGAGTGAATACATGATGGTCATCAAGGACTTAACAAATGCAGAATGAGAGCAAACACTTCAGTGTGGTGGCCTGGTATAGCTTCACAAATCTCACACAAAGTGGAGAACTGCATGTACTGTCGGGAGCATAGGAGAGCACAGAACAGAGAGCCTCTCCTGTCAACACCCCTCCCAGACAGGCCGTGGAGAAAAATCAGCATAGAAAAAGAGAACTTTCTTGTCATAGCAGACTACTATTCCAGATACCTGGAGATACTCCACATGTCAACCACTACAAGTGCTCAGGTGCAGTGTTGGGAAAGTTCACTTTCTACATGAACTAGTTCAAAGTTCAGTTCACACATTTTAAAATGAACTAGTTCAGTTCATAGTTCATAATTCAAAAATTTGAACTAAGTTCACAGTTCCAAAAATTAACTAGTTCGTAGTTCTTTTTTTTCCTTCAATATGTTGCTGCAAGCTATTATTTTTCTAAATTATTGCCACAGCCCATATAGAACCACAGACAGCTATGTATCAGTTTTAACACTGAAACTGCAGCTCTCCCACAATATACTGCAAAACCAGGTTGTCCAGCTGCGGCAGGGAGATGAAGACAGCGGAGCCGCTACTGTACGCTGTTAATGTGATGTGGGTGGTAGAGGATCTGTTTTGGCTGCAGTGTCTTTTGATTTTTTATTCACTCACACATACCTTGAAAGGCTGGCCTGGTGCTTTAGTTCAATATGCCGTTTCAGGTTTGCTGTTGACGTTGTTGATCTACAGAGTTGCTTCTTGAAACCCGGCGGGCAAAGTTTACACAAAAGGGTCAGATTTTTCCCACCTGGATTATCACTGACCTTCTCATTAAATAGTTTTAAGTAATCATACATATCATCATCAGTCATAGATGGCGTATTAATGGTGGAGGCAGAGTCTGAGGTAGTGCTGCTGCCTTCATTTGTTTTTGCCTCCATGCTTCACATGTTGATGACGCATGCTGCGGTGCGACTCTGTGGTGGCTGGTGTTGCCAGTGTTGTGTCCATTCAGGAAGAATTAATCTGTGTTTGTTTGGTAATGCCTCACTGCATGTTTGGTATGCAGCTGTTTCCGTCTGAAATAGTTCAGTTTCGTTTTGATCAAAAGTAAAGCGAGCTGCACAAACCTCTCGTCCAGCGTCCCTTTTATACACAACAGCCAGATTGGGTGTTTTTCCGCTACATATTAAGGCCTGTTCACGGTGTGTTTTAACCGGTTTTCGCCTGGAAGGCTCGATGGAAATCTGGCACTGTCTTGAACAAAGTTAAACTGTGAGAACAACCGTTCACAAACGCCAGAATGAATGTGTTCACAATAATGTTCATCAGGCAGATATACGTACGTTCAGTTCTCGTTCGCCCAAAATATGAACGCGTTCATGAACGATCATTCATTGAACGCGTTCATGCACAACACTGCTCAGGTGACTGTAAAGCTGAAAGCTACTTTTTGTTGTCAGTGATAACAGGCCACAGTTCAGCAGTGACGTTTTCAAAGACTTTGCCCATGAGACTTCAAGCATGTGACCTCTAGCACCCACAACCCACAGGGCAATGGACATGCTGAACGTGCAGTGCAAACAGCCAAAAGAATACTGAGACAAAAAGATCCACTACTGGCTCTTATGATCTTCAGATCCTCACTGAACAGCAGCACTGGTGTCAGTCCAGCAGAACTATTAATGGGCAGGAAAATCCAAACAACTTTACCTACTCTGGCTAAAGTCCTGCAACAAGGATGGCCGAACCAACAGCATGTCAGAGCTAAGGATGCTGTGGAGAAGAGTAAGCAAGCCTTCCACTACAATAAGCGACATGGTGTGAAACCACTCACACCACTGCAGCCAGGAGGCCCTGTTCTCACTAGGCTAGACAATCAGAAGACTTGGTCCACATCTGCAGAAGTGGCTGGGGAGAGCACAACTGAGAGATCATATGTCATTGTTACAGAGCAAGGAGCCCTGTACAGGCAAAGCCATCATCATCTCCAAGCACTGCCTGATGTAGGGTCCCCAGTCAAACCCTCTACAGAACCAAACACACCAAATACTCAGGTGAGCCCTGGATGTAGCTCTCCTGGTCCAAAGGTGACCCCTAATGGACTGTCTCAAACCAGGTCTGGTAGAATTGTTAAACCTGTTCAGAGACTGGATCTGCAAAGCATTTATGGTTATGTTGTTCAAAAAGAAATCTGATATTGTATTGATGTAATAAAAAGTTGTTTGTTAAAAGGGCTCTTAATGGCTGGTTATTGATGGTTCTGAGACCATAAGGGGAAGTTACTGTTATTTGCATTGCAGAATTTATGTTCGTATGCATTAATAATGAAGCTGTTCAAAAAAAGGGGAGATGTCAGAGGATGTGTTTTGCGACATGCATTTTATGATAGAGGTGTCATACGAGGTACATGGGGATGTTTTACGGCAGTCTACGTTATGACCGAGACGTGTGTTAAGAGAGCACTCTGTCAATAAAAGACAGAAGTTGAAACTACAAGAACTCTTATCATTTTAGAATAAACTCATAAGTTTATTACACTGTCCTTTATTTTTCTTCTGTTTGTTCACTACCACAGGAATTCAGCATCCCATAATGAAGCCATGAACGTGGGTTGAGCACGTTGTTTATTATCTGTAACAACACAGGAGGGCAACTCAGGTCAAGACTCTGCTGTCCACTTGCATCTAAAGGAGACAAATCATTCCTTTGAGGACAACTATGTAAACATCTTGGCTAGATGGTTTGGACATTACTTGACATGTCTTGATGACATACTTACCATCCACCTACAATGCAGTACTGAGTTCCCTCACCAGACATGTTAACAACCTATAACACCTAGGTTCATCTAGGGCCAGTTGGGTCAACAACCCACAAGTGGCCCTAAGGACTCTGAAACTCAGAGCTCACACATGTCCTTAACGACTCTGTAAGGACACTCACATACAGAGTTGAAAAGCCTACGACTCCCCTCCAGTTAGTTAGAACTGAAGAGGCTTCTTGGATGAGAGGTGAAATGTCCGAGTCCAGTTGCCTACGATACAGCACCATGACCAGGATGAATGAGAACCTTCATCATCAATAATCATTTAGCAACCATGAATAGCAATAACAAATGTCTCTTTGAAATCTGTCTGGTAGTAAAATAGTGTATTGTAAAGACATAGATCTTGCTCGGAATTTAAGTTTTGGCTAGCAAGGGATGAGTTGCACTGTACAGCTGCAGAAAATTCTAGGGACGCCATGAAGCCCCATGTTCCCCTCTAGGTCTGCAGACCTCTGATTGAAGTCCTGAACTGAACCATGCCTGGTGAAGCTTCATCAAGATCCAATAGTCAGTAATATGCAGTATTCTAATCATAATAATGTTGGTGCTGCTGAGCATGCAGTGCAACAAATAACCTCAATACTTCAAGAAGTAAACACACTCTGACTATATTAAGATCATTTAACATGATATTCTGTCAATGCAAACAAATAAAATCTCACAGAATGCATTTATGTTGCCTCCTAGTGTATTTCTAGTAAAGTTAAAACCATTCCCCTTAAATCATGTACAACAGGAGAGCTTCTAATTGAAGTCATTTATTATGCTGTAACTGCTAAAAAGATTTTGAGTCAATTAAAGGACAGTGTGAAATATTTTTTCTATCTAAAGATTCTTGAGGTTTTTGTTGACGTTACACATTCTGCTGAAATCTAATTAACCAGTGTGCAAAACGGTGAAAGTTTACAAGACATCTGTTGCTCTTTTCACTTATCTCCCAGCCCGGTCACACACACCATTGGACCTCCCCTCCTGGGGGCTGCCTCTAATAAATTGAGGTGGACATGAAATGAAAAGTAATTTAGCTTTACTATTATGCCATCAATCAGACTGCTTTCAGTCTTCATTCCATTACATCCACTACTCAGTAGAGCTGTATGACTACCCACAATGCTAGGCTGAGTGACGTGCCTCAGGAACACAGATGGAGGGCTTCCTGTTGTACTGCAGTGTACGCACACAGATGCAACTAATCTTTTCAATATGACAAATGAATAAAGGTAGAGATGCAATATAATTCAATTTAAGAATTTAAGATCTTACATAAACATTTAGCTATTGATGGGTTTTGTGTCATAATAAGAGTATAATCACATTTTGGGAGGTACGTGCCATTGCTTTCTTGCTTCAAGCTGATATCAACTAAGTCTGAGTTGCCTAAATGAATAGTAAACATTTCTATACATAATGAAGCAATGACTGACATAAGTACTTGCCGGTCACCACACCTAAAACACCTAAGCACAGAGGGAACACCGTTTTGGAATTCTTGTTAGATGTGGCTTCTCTGTACGAATCTTTCATTTTTAAGCCCACAGAATTAAATGTTGGCTCATTTTGGCTGAGCTATGCACCACCAAACCCAAATAACACCTGCATCTATGATCATTCTGGTCTGCTGTTCAAGTTCAAGGTGATCATTCGGTCTCAGTCCTCAGTTGGATTCATTCAGTTAAGTCCTCCTTAACATTAAAAATGAGCCTGACAGTATCCTCTATTTCCTGCCTGAGTTGAACTGTAGTTCAGTCTTTCCTCTTGGGATGATAACAGATATCTGGCAACTGATTAAATCCTGTTAAAGGCAGTCAGCACACTTGAGGTCAACAAACAAGCTGTGAAAATGTTGGTAGAGGAAAACAATGGGCACCCAACCTATTTCACTGGACAGTGACCAATGTAAATGACAGTTGAAGCACAATGAAGTTGGGTGGGTGATTTTATGTTAAATTAAATATTTTTCGCCAATTTGGAAAAAAGGATTATTTACATTAAAAACAAATTGCCCAACAAGTGACTTAAATGTTAAAATATGAATCAAATGCAATGAGAGTGGATATGTGCCAATGCTTCTTGTCCATGTTATGCTGTATTTGAGCTACTGTCAGATGTCTCCAGATCTGAGTACAAAAAAGGCAACTATAAAATTATTTATTTATTTCTTGTTTCTTTTTTTCTCTTTCTTTCTGTCATATATTTGTCACACAATAAACGTATATGAATGGCGTTACATTATGCATGATTGTAGCTTCAATAGCCTTAATATGGAAAGCAATAGGGAGACAGGCAACTGTAAACTAAAGAAAAGGGGGGGGGGAGAAAAGAGAAAATAATTTACCTTTTGTATCATGTCAGCTTCCTTCAGAATGTTCTTCAAGCCTCTATCTGTTTTTACATATTAGAAATATTCAGTTTTATCAGTTTTTGTGTTCGGCACCATAGCCATGCTGTAGTCTGTATACTATAGAACACCCTGTTACTCCGCGATGAGATCCATCAAGGTACACAGATGTACTGGGGAGGAAGGCACTGGTGCCTTTAAAATAAAAGCACAATACTTATTTTGAAATTTTGGCAAAGTCCTTAATTTTGTGATGGGCTGATTTTCTTACGAAATTCTTCAAATAATGCCCCACTGGCTAATAAATTACATCATTGCATTATTTTCTATATTTTTTGCAGCGTTTGCCTCATGCTTATCACTGAAGGGATGTTATCATTTATTGATCCTGATTGGTGGCTTAAGATTGGAAACGTGTGTGTGATATGTAATTAAGCAACCTCTATTACATAGGACAACATTTTGAAACAAATAATTCCCCATATTATATATTTTTAGCCTATATTATCACATAAGTGGATATCGTGACAATAAAAACATATGTACAGTTATGAATTAATCTTGATTTGGTGCTGTGGCAGAAGAGCTTTAGTCATATCATATAAGAGTGACTGATGAGTAAGTCGCGGATAAGTCAATGGATACTGTTGATTTGTCATCTTAAACATAAATGTTAATTGCATCGTATGAAACACGATAGTTTTATTTTGAAATTTCTGAGAGGAAGCCATGCATCGTCTATAAACAAGCTTGACAATTTGCCATCAACGCGTCGTTTGGCAGTCTCTGCCTCACAGGCGCTCCATCCTGCAGTCGTCGGGGCTCATCGCGGTTTTATGTGCGTCCCCTAAACCTCACCACGTTTAAACTGAAAACTGAAGGCTACATCTACATTACTGCAACTGATGTGTGTTACTGTTATTAGACAGACTGCAGTTCACAGTCCTCTGAACAACGTAGTTAAAATTCTTCATTTATCTCTCATTGTCATGTGTGCGTCAGTCAGGTTACCCACAGTCAAGGGCGTCTTTTTTGTGTTGAAAAGTGGTGGGGACATAAGGACTCGGATGAAAAATTAGTTCTTAATCGATTAAGCACAGTCTTAATCGTATGTGATTTCCTAGTACGTAACAGGGACATCGTATAAGGCCAGATTAAAAAAATAATAATAATAATATGATTTATATTTCGCATTTCACTTTATTTTTTCAAGGTTAATTGTTCTGATGCTGCATACTAAAACCTTGGAGTTCACAAAAGTCAACTTCAATAAACCAGAACTTATTCTAAGCATGAGGTTTAATAGCAATACATGAGAACATGGATTCAAGTAGAGCAGGGATTATGTTTCAATCCATTTTAATTTAAAACAAACACAAATCATTGATTAGATTTTTTTTATATATATTTTTTTAAACATTCTCACATTTTACACAATTAAACTAAAATACCACCACATAAGTCTCCTCCACCAGGGGGAGCCAGAGTATCATCAATCTGACAAGTACAGTATAGCTAACAACACATTCTAAATCTTGGATAGGCAAGGTAGGAAATCAGTCCATCTGATGTATTATAGTTTGGTGCTACAGTATGCTTTAGCTCTCTAATGAACACTAAAAGTTTTCCTGCAAAGTGTGCTGTTCATCATGGGTTCATCATTTCTCAACTGAATCAGCAGCCGACAGTTTCAACTGCAGGTGCTGATGGATACCAGAGTAATCTTATTTGTTAGTTAACATTTTGTGGTAGAAGATGTTTTTCATCTTATCAAATTATGATGGAGACAAGATTGGCACTTTCAAAAAGTGGTGGGGACATGTCCCTAGTGTCCCCTGAGGAAATTACATCCATGCCTATAGTTTACTCTCTGTCACAGCCAGTGTTTCCTCCTGCTGTCTAAAGATACATCTGGAGCATTATCTGTAAGTATGAATATAACATATCATTTCTGAACAATTACTGATGCTGCCTGCATACAGTGAAGTAACAAATCAGGAACAATGGGTCAACGATGTGTAATTTTGTCTTAAAGGAAAACATAAAAATATCCTAACTTTGATTTGGAGTAAGAGAAAAATATCTATTTATCTGTGACTTTGCTGCTGCTTGTTTTACATGCCCTGATGAAGACTGTGAGTTGAGACATCCTGGTGTTGAGCCCATTTTAAAGGCTTTTGAAACTTTTGCAGGGTGCCTCTGTGTTTTTTGGTTATGAATTTGGTTGATCAAACGTGCAAAAGTAAGTCTAACAAGTCTCATGCGAAATGTAAAAAATAGCATGATTTTGACAATTGCATTCAATACTCTGTATTCAGTATGGAATTATGGTATTTTAAGTCACTGTTACACGAGTCCCTCATGATAAGGTATCATTATTATTTTTTTTAAAAGCAGATTAAGGATACTAGGCCCTGTAACTAGAAAAAAAATCACTGACATCTCAGGCCAATCGCTGTGCATTTGGTGTGAGGTCACTGCTGCCATCTAGTGTAGATGCTGGAAGTAAGCCGTGGTGTATGTAGGCCTAACTTGAGTGATTTGCCAACTGCCCTTTGGTGTTCTGTCAAATTAGGCCAAGATTAAACAAATTACCATTTCCTACTTTGTAAATGAATTTGATATACAATAGACAGGAGGCAGTTTTAATTGGTTTGGCATTATTTCAAATGAAACATTCTGTATAAATGATTGCCAAATCCATTGACAACAATAGCCCGCATAACCCAATAAGGCCTCATCAGATTTTCTCGTTCACAGATTGTCTGGATGTAGTCTGGATCCAATTTCAGATAAAGCCTTTTTCCAAATTATTTCCCAAATTTGCACTGCTACACAGGCAATACTCAGCTGTCTGTGCCTATTAAAGCAGATGATCAGTCTAAAATTACAAATTTAGAGCAAAAAGAGATGAGATGAGACCAAGATGTTGATCATTGGCCCCAGGACCGTTTCTGTCTTTTTGGGGCCCCTATTTTGTCAAACTACGATGGATAGATTCCTAACCCTTTTGGGTGATCCATAAAGATGCAACAATCTATTACATTTTAAGAGGAAAACAAGCTAGAGTCGTGAAAACCTCTCTCAAATTAAAATCAAACAACTTAAGTTGACCCACACTAGTAAGTTGAACTGATAGAAAATGCTAATACAAGGTAAACAATAGGGATCCTTGATAGGTCAATAAATGAAACTGATGGAGTGTCCTCAATTTTATTTTATTTTAAGTTGACTTTAAACATATAACATACATACACCCAAAACTAAAGTTAAAGTTGTAGAGAAAATAAAATAGGCTATTACTTAGAAAAGAAAATCACAATGAGTCAGCATCCATATCAATATGCAAACAATAAAAACAAAAGAACTAACGAGAATAATACTGTTAGTAGTAGGTAGTAAGGAACCTTTCAAATGTAACACAAGCCCTTCAGGACCAACACAATAAACAAGCATACAATAAAAATGCAACAATGAAAACAAACCAACAATAAAAACAATACTTTAAAGGAACCATACAGAACTATATAACACAATCACACCACTTTGTGATGATTATCAGTATCATCTGAGTCTTGTGTTTTAAGCAGATCTACCCTAAGCCCCTCCTCAACATTTCTGCTTCCTTGCCAGCATATGAGAGCTGCTTGCCAATCTCTGGTGCTGAAGGCGGCAGTGCTGCTTCCTGTTCTGCGGCGCCAAAATACTTCAGAATTGCTCCTGCAAAGACGAAACTACCAAGCAAAACAGATCCTAAGCATACTATATAATTGAGTTATGTTACACTAATGGAAAAATTCATAATCTGTTTTTATTTTAAACCTTGCAATATACAGCACAGTGTCCCTTTAAAGCATGCACCCAATTTCAAAGTCACTTTTAAGCAGTTTCAAAGAGTTAACAAAGATAAATGACTGATGAGCTTTATGTGATATTGAAGGAATATCTTAGTTTATATTTCACAGAGTATTACAAAGTGAACTACTTGCTTAACTGATGATTTGGTCTTAACATATATTCTGTGGGCAGAACTAGACGGTCCTATATAGTATAGTTCACTTTAAATTGACTTTAATTTGTATTATTATGATTCTTTTGAATAAAACAAAGTAATAAATCAAAAACATAACTAAACTGTAGGAATGTAGGCAAATGTGTTCAAATTATATTGTCACAATAAATATTCTAATAAATGTTGAAAAGTAAGACACAACTAGCTCAGTAGAGTCAACAATAATCCCCTCAGCGCAATAATTTACTGCCACAATAGTCCATAATAATCCACAGTAGGCCTCATATGCATTAGGGTTGTTTAGCAAACTTCACATTAGAGACCTACGAACTGAGGAAACACTAAAATTGATAAATTAATCATAAAAACAATCCTTAAGTGATGTTATGTGACAAATATTGAAGAGCAGAGGAGGTCTATGACGGACCAGCAGGAGCACATTCAGTGGAAGACTCCTCTCACCAAGATGTACCACTGAGCGCTACAGGAAATCATTCCTGCCTGTGGTCATTAAACTCTATAACGTCTCCCTAAGAGAGTCAGAAAACCTCCCTTCTGTAACCTGACTCAAACACGGACAATCATTTTTTTTGTTTGCACTTTTTGCACATTATTAAACTGTACATTTGAGATATATATATATCTATATCTATATATCTATATATCTATATCTATATCTATATATATAGAGAGAGAGAGATATATAGATATATATATAGATATATATATCTATATATATATATTGTTCTTAATAGATGTTGCTTGTATAAGATATGTTGTTTTGTATCTGGAGTGTGTAACAAAAATAATTTCCCCCTAGGATTGTTAAAGTATTTCTGATTCTGAGTACTGTACCACCTTATTTTTGCGTCTGCCTAGTGAGAACACTGAAAGTCTTCAAATATTTCAGAATACCGCAGCTTGAGTCTTAACAAGAACAAGAAAATGTGAACATATTACACAAACCCCAGCTCACTGCATTGTCTCCCAATTCATGCCAGAAGAAACTTTAAGGTGTTGCTGATCTACGTATAGAACTTGTAAACTGCTTTCATATTCTCTGTCTGTCTGTCTGTCTGTCTGTCTGTCTCTCTGTCTCTCTCTCTCTCTCTCTCTCTCTCTCTCTCTCTCTCTCTCTCTCTCTCTCAATTCAATTCAATTGGCTTTATTGGCATGACGTAACATCGTACATATTGCCAAAGCAAGCATTACAATTTATAATAATCACAATAAAGGAAAAAAGTATTTACAATGAATTCACAGATAATCGGTAGAATTAAAATTAATAATAAATAAATAAAAATAAAAATACAGTAAATCACTCAATTTGTGTCAACTAAAAAATATCATTTAAAGTCATTAAAAGGTTACAATATAACAAACAATAAATGTGTGTGTCAGCTGATAGTGTGTGTGTGTCCCTGGCTGTCTCTCAGTGTGTGGCAGGCAGAAACATACACTGCTGCTAATGTGCTGCTCTTTGATTCTTCCCCGAGTAGGATCGGCAGTTTTTCCTCATCAGATAGTTTAGAGAAGGAACCTTTTGTTACAATTTCAAATTTAGGGAGATAGAATTCTCTAATATATTTAAATTTTTCACATTTGGTGAGGAAGTGTAACTCTGTCTCAGGTTCATTGAGACTGCAGTGGCAGCACAGCCTCTGCTCTGCAGGGAGCCTCCCTGTTTCAATAGCAAGGCTGTGTTCACTCAGTCTGGACTTTGTCAAGGTTGGTTTTAGCTGAAGATCAGTCACCGTGCTCAGGTAATCAGCTGTGGTGTAGGGTCGATTTAGAGCCAGATAGCATTGCACTTTGCTCTGTGTTTTTGTTTGTGTTTGCCAATAGGTGATGTAGTTTTGTTTGAATTGTTTAGTGATTTGGTTGGGTGTGATTGGTGAGCTGGTGTGTTCCTGGGCTGTGTTAGAAGGGTTTGTGCAGGTTTGTGATCTCAGCCTCTCAACCAGTCGGGTAAGGGGGTTCCTACTGCTCAGGGCTTGATAATGATACGAGAGGGGGTCACTTAGTTTTAGATGTGTCCAAAAGTTAATTGCTCTTTTTTGTATTTTTATAATTAGTGGGTATTTGCCTAATTCTGCCCTGCATGCATTGTTTGTGGCTTTCCTCTGGACATGTAGAAGAGTTTTACACAACTCTGTATGCAGGGTCTCAATGGGATGTTTATCCCACTGAGTGAAGTCATGATTTGTAAGTGGACCCCACACCTCACTGCCATAGAGTGCGATTGGTTCAATAACGCATTCAATTAATTTGAGCCAAATTCGTGTTGGTATTTCAGTTTGTATATGTTTCTTTATGGCGTAGAAAGCCCGGCGTGCTTTATCTCTCAGCTCATGAACTGCATCATTAAAATGTCCAGTTGAATTTAGTTTTATCCCCAGATAGGTGTAGTTTGTGCAGTATTCTACTTGTTGTGTGCCAATTGTAAACTTAGGTTGAATGTCCTGAGTTTTGGATCTTTTTTGGAAGATCATTATTTTGGTCTTTTTGGGGTTTACTGTCAGGGCCCAGGTCTGACAGTAATGCTCTCGCAGATCCAAACTCTGCTGTAGACCCTGTGCTGTCAGGGACAGCAGAACCAGGTCATCTGCAAAGAGGAGGCATTTCACCTCCTCATTGTGGAGACTTACACCAGGTACAGATGACTTTTCTAGGGTAGTTGCCAATTCATTAATGTAGATATTGAAAAGTCCAGGGCTGAGGTTACAGCCCTGGCGGACGCCTCGTCCTTGGGTGAAGTATTCTGTCCTCATTTTGCCTATTTTTACGCTGCACATATTGCCCGAATACATTGATTTGATAACATCATATGTTTTACCCCCTATACCACTCTCAATAATTTTGTAAAATAATCCATCATGCCAAATGGAGTCAAAAGCTTTTTGGAAGTCAATAAAACAGGCAAACAGTTTGTTTTTATTTTGGTTTATATGTTTATCAATTAGGGTATGTAGGGTGTAGATATGATCGGTTGTGCGTTGTTTTGGTATGAATCCAATTTGGCTTTTGCTCAAGACATTGTGTTTGGTAAGGAAGTTCAGAAGTCTGGTGTTCATAATGTTACAGAAAACCTTCCCCAGATTACTGTTCACACAGATGCCTCGGTAATTATTAGGGTCAAATTTGTCTCCGTTTTTATAAATTGGGGTTATAAGTCCACGATTCCAGATCTCAGGGAAAAAACCTACACTCAGAACCAAATTGAATAGTTTTAATATGGCCGATTGGAATTTTTTGTCTATGTTTTTTAGCATCTCATTCATTATGCCATCAGGCCCACAAGCTTTTTTAGATTTGAGGGTCTGCAGTTTCTTTAGGAGTTCTTGCTCAGTAATTGGTGAGTCTAATGGATTCTGATTATTTTTTATAGCTAGTTCTAGCTTAGTCAGCTTTTCGTGAATGTAAGATTGCTCTGTGTTTGCATTAATTTGAACAGAGTGATACAGTGTTTTAAAATGAGTGGTCCATACGTCACTGTTTTGTATCGCCAGTTCCTCATGTTGAGGTTTGTTTAGGCTTTTCCAGTGTTGCCAAAAGTTGTTTGTGTCGATTGCCTCTTCAATTCTTGTTAGTTGCTGCCTGTTATATCGTTGCTTTTTGAGTCTGAGTGTACGTCTGTAGAGTTTTAGGGTCTCACAGTAAAGGATGCGTAGATCAGCATTGTGGGGGTCTCTGTGTTTTTGGTTTGATAGCGTTCTAAGGTTTTTTCTGATCATTTTACAATCTGTATCAAACCAGGTTTTATTTGTTAAGGTTTTTGGTTTGTTTTTGGTCAATTTTAGTTGTGCTTCTTTTGCTGTTTGTCTAATTATATTGTTCATATTGTTAACTGCCAGATTGAGGTTTTCTTTATTACAAGAGTAAGTACAGTTCAAAAAGTTATCTAAAAGTGTTTGGATTTTGGGGGTATCAATTGCTCTCTGGTATTGTTCTGTGCTGTTTTGGTCCCATCTGTATGAATTTCTGATGTTGTACAGCTTACTGGGTTGTGTGTGTATCAATTTAATGTCTGATCTTTTAATAAACAGGGTAATTTGGCTGTGATCAGACAGAGGAGTCAGCGGTTTAACAGTGAATGAGCTGAGAGAGGAAGGTTCAAGGTCTGTGATCATATAGTCTACAGTACTATGGCCAAGAGGTGAGCAGTAGGTGAATCTACCCAGGCTGTCCCCTCGTACCCTACCATTGACAAAGTACAGACCGAGGCTCTGGCAGAGCTGCACCAGCTCTCTTCCATTCTTGTTGATGACCTGGTCACTATTGTTCCTGCGGGGCAGAGTGAAAGTGTTAGATATATTTCTATCTGTGATGTATTTGTCCACTTGTGGATCTGTGAGGTCATTAAGTGTTCCTGTGCGTGCATTCGTGTCCCCGCAGATGAGCACATTTCCCTGGGCCTGGAAATGGCTTACCTCTGTCTCTAGTGTGAGGAAGGTGTCTTCTGAGAAGTAGGGTGATTCGGAGGGAGGGATATATATTGCACAAATAAATAATTCCTTATCTGAGAGCTCTTTCTTTAGTCTTAACCAAATGTAGTTTTTTCCCATTTTTAGGGGATCAATATGAATATGCAGATCAGATTTGTACCAAATGATTAATCCTCCAGATTCCCTACCTTTATTAGTGTTGCCGTGTTTTTGAGATGGTACTATAATTTCTCTATAATTGTTGGGACAGTGGGTAACAGTATCAGCTTTACACCATGTTTCCTGTAGAATGATGATATCACTATCTATAAGGTTTGCTCTAAATTCTGGTGCCAAACTCTTCAGCCCGAAGGTTGAAGATTTTAGGCCCTGTATATTCCACATGCATATTGAAAGGGATTTCATTGTATAAGACAGGTGACAGGGAGAAAAGCAAATAGTTGAAAACAATTGGACTGTCAAGAGAGTCAAACACTGAATTGTATAAATGTAGCATGTATGTACAATATCTAAGTATTTTTTCAATAAAATATTAATAGGCATTCTTTACCTTTTCAGAGGTTGTGTGTGAGTGTGTGTGTGTATGTGTGTGTGTGTGTGTGAGTGTGTGTGTGCGTGTGTGAGTGTGTGAGTGTGTGCGTGTGTGTGTGAGTGTGTGTGTGTGTGTGTGTGCGTGTGTGAGTGTGTGTGTGCGTGTGTGTGTGTGAGTGTGTGTGTGCGTGTGTGTGTGTGAGTGTGTGCGTGTGTGTCTGGATACTAGTTCAGTTTGTTGCAGATGTACTGAAGGAGTTGTTTAATGTCGTTCATCCCTTCTCGGTCCACTCGTCCTTGGAGCGCCTCTGCGTAGCTGCGTGGAGCCTGGTGTGACTCTGTCTGCTGTGACTGTGGGACGGGGTTGGGTGGGGACCGCGGACCCCGCTCTTGGTTCTGGTAGACTCTCTGGTTTGGTGTGGGGTAGTAGCCTGAGTCAGGGCCTGTCTGCCTTTGCTGCTGGAAGTGGTGGTATGGTGGAGGTGGGGGTCTGTGGTGTGGGCCGGGTCTGGGTGGGTGTCTGGGAGGTCTTTGGCTCCAGATGGGGTCTGGTGTGTAATGAGGTTCCCTGCTAGGTCCTCTGGCTGCTCCTCTGGTTGGTGTGAGATGGAGGCTTTGACGGCCCAGTGCCACATCCTTCAGTGATTTGGTAAATATGCCCACGGCCTGCTTTTTTAAATGGGAGTGGTCAAACAGGTGCTCAGGAGTTATGGCTGGATGATGTGCAACATGCACATTAGGGAGCGAGGCACAACCTCTGGTGATGTCTCTGTTCACCCTGTGGATGGTTCTGGGGTGAAAGTCTTTCCGGGGTAGCAGGGTAGAGATGGTGATATGCGAGTTTGGAAAGGACGTCGCTGCTTCTTCTGCTACCTTGGTGACCAGACTACCAACCTTTTCCTGCTCCTCACGCAGGTTGTTGGTGCCAGTGTGGATCAGAATGTGGCCTGGTGTGCCAAACTCGGGGTGGGAAAGGATTTGGAGTGCAGCCTCAGTTGTGGGGCACCAGATCTTTGACACTTTCTTATTGGGGAAGAGCTTTTGTTCTTGGATGAATTTGCCGTTTGAGTCAATAAGAATAGCAACCTCTGTGTCTTTTTTCAGGGTGCTGGTCTGACGTTGTGAGGTGCTAGATGGGGAGGGGGGGCAGGGGGCTGGAGGTCTTTCCTCTGTTGCATCTTCACTGAGTGGTGGGGGCTCAGTAGTTGGAAGTCTGGGGGGCATTTCTACAGTCTGTGTTCTGTGCTGTAGTTGTAGTTCTACCATGACGGCTGATAATTCCCTCATCATCTCGTCTCTCATCTGCGCTATTTCTCTTCTCACGATGTCTTTTGTTTCTCTCAGCTCTGTGGTGAGGGTCTGTTTATCCTTCTGCAGGTTGGAGATCTGTTCCCTGAGTTCTTGTGTAGTAGTGTCCATCTGGTGCTTATATTGGCCGAGTTGTTCCTGGATGTCAGGGTGTGTTGTGGTGCTGGTGGGGAGTAGCTGTTCTCTCAGCTCGGTCAGCTCCACCTCTAGCAGAGCCAGTCTGTCTCTCAGGAGGCTGATGGTGTGCTGCTCTGGATGCTGCTTGTTCAGCTCAGGTATGGGGAAGCTTTGAGTACTGCCATGGACCTGGCTGTCTGCTGTTGTGGTGCGTATGGTGGTGGGAGAGCTCAGAGTGCTTGCCTGTGTCCTTTTTAGATGCTGCTATCTTCTTCAGAGTAGGAAAGCTCTGTACAAAGGAACCAAGGGCAGCTTCATTGCCTTGCACCATGACTGTGCCATTTTGGTAGAAGTTGATGGTCAGTATCCTTCTCTCTTTGCACTTATCTGCATCCTCAAAGATCTGAATTTGTCTCCCCTTGCAGATTCCTCTCTTGATGTAGAAGCTGTAGTGCTTTGATATGGCTGTATGCCATGCAGTGATATGCTCAGTGTAAAACAGCAGATTGTTAATAACATCAGTGTTATTAAAGCGGTCAGTATATAAAGTCTCTGGGTATTCTCTTTGGATTCTATGTTTGAACTTTATTCTTCCATTTTCTGATTTTATATCCTCAGGGTACTCAAAAAACTGGAGGAGTAATGTGTCCCTTACTGCTGCTGCTGTAGTTTCAGTGACCATGTTGCTATGGCAACCAAACAACAACCAAGCCAATGATGCTAGCTAGTTAGCTAGCAAAAACACACAAAAATAAGAATAACAATTAATCAAAATAAGATAAAAAATTTTAAAAAAGCAGTTTTTTAGCTTGTAACTATTAAGCAAGTAAGCTTCTTGTCTTTTCTTGCTGTCAGGTCAGTGTTATTTTCCCACTTGGTTCCTTGTGGGGAGCTGAGGCATGAAGAGCAGTTGGCAGTTGGTTAGCTATCTAGCAGCATTTGTCAGTTGGCAACCAAACAACAAACAAGCCAATGATGCTAGCTAGTTAGCTAGCAAAAAATTTAAATAAACAAATAAAAATAGTGATAATGATAATAATAATAAAAACAAAAAGGCAGTTTCTTAGCTTGTAACTATTAAGCAAGTAAGCTTCTTGTCTTTTCTTGCTGTCAGGTCAGTGTTATTTTCCCACATGGTTCCTTGTGGGGAGCTGAGGCTCATAGAGCAGTTGGCAGTTGGCTAGCTATCTAGCAGCATTTGTCAGTTGGAAAAATAAAAATATAGCCTAGCTACACTTTCCAAAATAAAATTAAAAAACAAAAACAAAAAAAAAAATATATAGAAAAGTATCTCTATCTCATTTTTTAAGGTATTCCACTTGTTCTTGATGTTTTGTATCTCTCTTGAGTTGAGGCTCATAGAGCAGTTGGCAGTTGGTTAGCAGTTCGTTAGCAGTTGGTTAGCTATCTAGCAGCATTTGTCAGTTGGAAGGATAAAAAAATATACCTACATTGAGGTTTCCAAGTAAAAAATGTAAAAAAATGTTTTAGAAAAGTATCTCCATTTCGTTTTTGAAGGTATTCCTCTTGTTCTTGATGTTTGTATCTCTCTTGACAATCCAAAAGTCCAATATTAAATCAGGAGCTCCTCCTCAGCATGTCATCTCCTCCCTGGACACTCTCTCTCTCTCTCTCTCTCTCTCTCTCTCTCTCTCTCTCTCTCTCTCTCTCTCTCTCTCTCTCTCTCTCTCTCTCTCTCTCTCTCTCTCTCTCTCTCTCTCTCTCTGTGAGGTGGTGTGTGAGTAAGGAGCTGAGAGCGTGTGGTTTTTGTTTTGTTTCTTTTTCGTCGGTGTGAGTGTGTTTATGAGTTATTATTTTTTCCTTTGTTGTTATAAGGGCTGTTTTTGTGTGTGTGTGTGAACGTGTGTGTGTAATTGTTTGTGAGGGGCAGCGTGCTCTGTGTGGCACAATGCCGGTGGCGGAGGCTGCACCTGCGGAGTTCGAAAAGCTAACTCGCAGACATGCGATCAAGCTTTTCCCCGCAGTGCAGTGCTCGGTGGAGGAGGCCGGGCTGGCTGTGGGAGAGGTGGTCGGGTGTGACAGCGTGAGGTCTGCCTCGCGAATGAACGGAGCCATTGTTTTGTTTTTGGACAGTACGGCTAAGGTTGGCGAGGTGGTGGAGAGGGGAGTGGTTATCAGAGACACTTTCACTCCCGTCTCCCCTCTCGTCAACCCTGCCACAAAAATTATGATCTCAAATGCTCCCCCGTTCATCAAGAACGAATTGCTGGGGAGGGAGCTGTCTAGATACGGTCAACTTGTGTCACCAATCAGGATGGTTTCGCTGGGGTGTAAATCTCCGAAACTGAAGCATGTTGTGTGTCATAGGAGACAGGTGTACATGATCCTAAAAGAAAGAAACACTGATCTGAGCCTGTCTTTCTCTTTTAAAGTTGATGGTTTTAATTATGTGATCTTCGTTTCTTCCGAGACAATGAAATGTTTTGGTTGTGGGGGCGAGGGGCACCTGGTCCGCTCCTGCCCGAAGGACTGTGGAGCGCAGCGGGCTGCTGCGGCTCCGGGGGGAGATCCGACCGGTGCTGCTGCTGCGGCTCCGGGGGGAGGTCCGCCCGGTGCTGCTGCTGCGGCGGCTGCGGGGGGAGGTCCGCCCGGTGCTGCTGCTGCGGCTCCGGGGGGAGATCCGCCCGCGGATGTCACCCCTGCCCCGGTTACCGTGTGGGGCACTCCCGTTGTTGCCGCAAGGCCGGTTCTTTCTGCTCCGGTGGGGCCGTCCGTCGCGGGGAACCCCCCCGCGGCGCCAGTCCCCGTGGTTGCGGGAGCTCTGATTCCCGAAGGGTCTTCTGAGGCAAACATTGAAGCCACAACAAGTAGTTTGACTGAGAAAATTGACATGGTGCAACAAATGATGGAGGAGGATATGTCAGATGACGATCTCCTCAAAATATCGCAGAAAAGAAAGAACATTGAATCTGAAAAAATGAACAGCAAAGTAAAGAAAACGAGTTCCCAGAGGTCCACTGAGTCAGAGAGTGATTTTCTCCTGACTCAGCTGGACTCTCAGTGTAACTACTCTCCGGAGAAAATCAAAGCCTTCCTGGAGCAGACTAAAGGAGCCAGGCTGCCTAATGTAGGTGAGTTCTTTCCTGACCTACAGTTATTTATTAGTTCAGCCAGGCCGCTCACCAGGAAGAGCTATGGAGAGGAAGTTTTAACAGAGCAAGAAATATTCAGATTAAAAAAGTTAATACTGAAGGTAAGAGCTCAAATTATCAATGATGAAGATGAATGTTAGATGTTTTTACCTTTTACTGACTGCTCTTCTTACTGCTGTTCATTTTTTATCAATGTGTGATTTTAATATCCGCACCTTAAACCTGAACGGGGCCAGGTCTGATCTTAAACGAGCCGCTCTTTTTAAACTGATGGAGACTAAAAGAATTGATGTCATGTTTGTTCAAGAAACTCACAGCACTGTAGACAATGAAAGTGACTGGAAAAGGGCTTTTAAAGGGGAGGTGGTTTTAAGTCACAGGTCCAGTCTGAGTGGAGGAGTGGGGATTTTATTTGCTCAGAGCTTTTTACCTTTTTCTTTTACTGTTGATGAAGTCGTTCCAGGTGTTTTATTGAAAGTTAAAGCTGTCTTTGAAAACGTAAAACTTGTGTTTTTAAATGTCTACACTCCCACTAACGCAGTGGACAGGGTAGCTTTTTTAAACATTTTAAGTGACTGTTAAGAACTGTGAGGATGATGGTTTTATGTTTTTAGGGGGGGATTTTAACTGCACAGAGGATCCAACCCTAGACAGGAACCATCCTGAGCCACACCCTCTGTCATCTCACACACTCAGACAGCTGATGGAGAACCAGGAGCTGAGTGATGTGTGGAGGGTTTTTAACAGTCAGCACAGACAGTACACCTGGAGCCACAGCAGGGAGGGGGTTTTATCTCTGGCCAGACTGGACCGCTTTTATTGTTTTAAACACCATTTAAATATTTTTAAGAGGTGTTGTATTCAGCCTGTGGGTTTTAGTGATCATTTTTTAGTCTCCTGTCATGTTTTTATCAAAAACATCCGTTTAAAGAGCGCCTATTGGCATTTTAACACGGCCCTTTTAGATGACCAGGCTTTTAGAACTGCTTTTAAGTTTTTTTGGGAGTCCCACAGAGAGAGCAGGCCTGCCTTCACTAACATACAACAGTGGTGGGACTTTGGTAAGACCCAGATAAAGCAGCTCTGCCAGCAGTTCACTCGTGGTGTCACTACAGACTTAACCCGGTCCATGAAAGATCTGGAGACGCAGGTGGTGGAGCTGCAGACTTTAGCAGACTCCACAGCAAATCGAGGGCTTTTAGACTCCCTCAAGTCAAAAAAGTCGGCCATAGCCAACCTGCTGGGCATCTCAGCACAGGGGGCTCTGGTCAGGTCTAGGTTCATGAACATCACACAGATGGACGCCCCATCTCGCTTCTTCTTTGGGCTGGAGCGGAAAAATGGACAAAGGAAGACCATTCATTCTTTACGAACGGGTAGCGGCTCCCAAGTCTCAGACTCATCTGAGATTAGGAAGTATGCTGCCGAGTTTTACAGAAAACTTTTTAAGAGTGAGTGGACACATAATCCAGATGTGCACAGCAGCTTCCTCAGCGGTCTCCCTCAGGTCAGCGAGGCTGACAACAGCGAGCTGGCAGCAGAGGTGACGCTGCAGGAGCTCCACACTGCCACCATGAGCCTGCAGAGCGGCAGAGCTCCAGGCATGGACGGCCTTCCTGCTGACTTTTACAAGTCTTTCTGGTCCACCTTAGGACCAGATCTGTTAGAGGTGATAAACGAAAGCCTAAAGACCGGCAGACTGCCTCTGAGCTGCAGGAGGGCCGCAATAACCCTGCTGCCAAAAAAGGGAGACCTGCAAGAACTTAAAAACTGGAGGCCGGTCTCATTGCTGTGCACAGATTATAAGATCCTGTCCAAAGCTCTGGCCCTTAGACTGAGAGAGGTGATGGCGTCCATCATCCACCCTGACCAGACCTACTGTGTGCCCGGCAGGCTCATCAGTGACAACGTCACTTTAATTCGAGATGTTTTGGAGCTCTCCAGTTCATTGGGTATAGAGACTGGTCTGATTTCAATAGACCAAGAAAAGGCTTTTGACCGGGTTGAACACCAGTACCTGTGGCAGACTCTGGCTGCTTTTGGGTTCAACCCTGGCTTCATAGCCATGGTCCGGGTTCTCTATAGTGACATTGCGAGCGTTCTGAAAATTAACGGCGGGCTGAGCGCACCATTTGAGATCCAGAGAGGGGTAAGGCAGGGCTGCTCTCTCTCTGGGATGTTATATTCGGTAGCCATCGAGCCTCTGCTCCACAAACTCAGAGATAAACTTACAGGTGTGTGTTTCCCCCAGTGTCCCGTGTCTTTTAAACTGTCTGTGTACGCGGATGATCTCATAGTTTTAGTTAAGTCACAACAAGATATTGACATTTTAACTGACACTGTGAAAGACTTTGGTTTTATTTCATCTGCTAGAGTGAACTGGGGGAAAAGCGAGGCTCTGATGGCTGGAGGGGAGCTGGGGGGTCGGCTCAGGCTGCCTGGGGGCCTACAATGGAAAAAAGGAGGTTTCAGATACCTTGGAGTCTTCCTGGGGGATGAGACCAACACAAATAAAAACTGGGACAATGTCTTGGAGCAGGTTAAAGGTCGGCTGGAGAAGTGGAGGTGGCTACTCCCAAAAATGTCATATAGAGGCCGAACCTTAATAGCCAATAACCTGGTCTCATCCTCCTTGTGGCACCGGCTGGCCTGCGTCGATCCTCCGGTTTCTCTCCTGTCAAAAATTCAATCCGTTTTAGTTGATTTTATTTGGGACAAGTTGCACTGGGTCCCACAGAGTGTCCTGTTTTTACCTAAAGAAGAGGGGGGGCAAGGCCTGGTCCATCTGGCCAGCAGGGGCGCGGCTTTCCGCCTCCAGTTTATTCAAAGACTGCTGACCGGGCCAAAGGACACTCTGTGGAGACCCCTGTCCCGCTGCATTCTGCAGGGTTTTAAAGGCCTTGGTCATGATTTTAATTTGTTTTTAATGAACATACCAAACATGAGCACATCTCCTTTGCCTGCTTTTTATAAAAGTGTTTTTAGAGTGTGGAACCTGCTGAGGAAAGAGAGGAGAGAGCAAGCGGACTCCCTGTATTGGATCCTCCAAGAGCCGGTCCTGTGGGGGACCCGTCTGGACCTTCCCAGCTGGGCAGGTCAGAATCTGACCACAAGACTACAGACTGCGAGGGTTGTTACTCTGGGGCAGGTGGTGGCGCTGACTGGGCCCCGGATGGATGACCCCTCCAGACTCGCTGCCCAGCTGGGACTGACGTCCGTGAGGGTCACACAAAAACTCCTAGAACACTGGAAACAGAGACTCACAGGACACGACCACCTGCTTTTAAACTCCTCTTTTAATCCAACAGTGAAGGATGACGATCCTTTTCCTGCCATTTTCCTGGCACCGGATTTTAAAGACTGCTCTGGGATTTTAATGGAACATACACACCTCGCACCACTGGATGGTACCACAGGAAAAACATTTTACAGAATATTGGTGAAAGCAATAAACAAAACAAAACTGGACAAAAGACCTGACACTCCATGGAGGAGATATCTGCAGCTGGCTCCTGCAGCCAGACCAGAGTGGAGGTCCTTCTACAAGCCTCCACTCTCAAAAAAACATGCAGATATTCACTGGAGAGTCCTCCATGGGGTCATAGCAGTGAACTCCTTTGTGTCCACTATAAACCCGGCAGTAGAGGACAAGTGCCCCTACTGCGACCAAAGAGAGACTGTGTTTCACTGTTTTTATGAGTGTCTTCGTCTTTTACCCCTGTTTCTGTTTTTACAAACTGTTTTTACCAAATGTGGAGAGGTTTTTACCAAGCAGCTTTTTATTCTGGGTTTTAAATACACACGCCAACACAAGAACAAATGCCAGCTTTTAAACTTTGTTTTAGGGCAGGCCAAGATGGCGGTGTATTTTAGCCGAAGGAGAAAAGTGGAGGATGGTTTTATTGTTGAACCTGTCACTGTGTGTATCAATATGATGAAGTCCAGACTCCTCATTGATTTTAACTATTTCAAAGCAGCAGGAGATCTGGACTCCTTCCAGCAGGTTTGGTGTTTTAATCAGGCCTTGTGTTCTGTAGAAAACCACACACTGCAGTTTGGAGATGTGCTCATGTGAATTAAGTATTTATTTATTTATTTATTTATTCATTCATTCATTTATTTACTCTAAAGAGTAAGAGTGGAAATGTTTGAATATAATATGTTCAGATGATTTTTTGAAAAAAGAACGAAAAAATAAAGTTGATTCAAAAATCAAAATCTCTCTCTCTCTCTCTGACATATTTAGCAGCCAACACTGCACATTCTTTCTTTTCCCCCAGAATGAGGGGTAACTTCTCCCTTTCTGTTAAACCTCTGAATTCGGGGCATTGTTTTTCAAATTGTGGAAAGAATTCCTCTCTGATGTGTCTGTACTTGTGACACTGTGTTAGAAAGTGTAATTCTGTTTCTACAACTCCCTCATCACAGTGACAGCACAGCCTGTCCTCTCTGCAGCAGGTCTGATGGTGTCTGTCCTCTCTGGGCAGCAGGTCTGATGGTGTCTGTCCTCTCTGCGCAGCAGGTCTGATGGTGTCTGTCCTCTCTGGGCAGCAGGTCTGATGGTGTCTGTCCTCTCTGGGCAGCAGGTCTGATGGTGTCTGTCCTCTCTGGGCAGCAGGTCTGATGGTGTCTGTCCTCTCTGGGCAGCAGGTCTGATGGTGTCTGTCCTCTCTGGGCAGCAGGTCTGATGGTGTCTGCCCTCTCTGGGCAGCAGGTCTGATGGTGTCTGTCCCTCTCTGGGCAGCAGGTCTGATGGTGTCTGTCCTCTCTGGGCAGCAGGTCTGATGGTGTCTGTCCTTCTCTACTGCCAGACTGTGGTCACTCAGTCTGTACATTGTCAATGTCTTTCTCAGGTTCTGATCAGTTACTGTGGTTAGGTACTCTGCCACAGCATACTGTCTGTTTAGGGTCAAATATGTTTCCAGTTTGTGTTGTGAGCGTGTAATATCATTCCAATAAGTTGTGTATTTTTCTTTTTCTTCAGTTCTAATTAGGTTAGGTCTAATCTTCTGAGTAATAGTGTAACTGCTCTGAGGCTGACCGGGGTTTGTGATATCAGAAGGTGAAAGGTCAGCCAGCCTCAGGACCAGCTGGCTGAGGGGACTCCTTTCTATGTTCAACTCCTGGTAGGCAAGGGCTTTATAATGGTAAGAGGCAGGTCGCTCGTTTTAATATGGCTCCAGAATTTAATCGATCTTTTTTGAATATTTAGAAGTAAAGGATATTGGCCTAATTCAGCCCTGCATGCAGAGTTTGGGGTTTTTCTTTGTACCCGGAGGATACTTTTGCAGAACTCTGTATGCAGGGTTTATATTGGATTTTTGTCCCATTTTGCCCAATCATGTTGTACTAATGAGCCCCATACCTCTCTGTCATACAATGCAATCGGTTCTATAACTGATTTAAAGCCATGTCCTAATTGGGATTTGGATTTGAACTGAACGCTTGATGGCATAGAAAGCCCTTTTTGCCTTCTCTTTGAGTTCCTTCACGGCAGAGCAGACAGTTCCTGTGGAACTTATTTGTAAACCCAGGTAAGTATAGGTATTAGTTTGTTCTATGTGGGTCCCATCTATTTTAAATGTTGGTTCATTTCTCTGAAACCTTGATCTTTTTTGAAAGGTGATAATTTTGGTCTTCTTCATGTTAACTGACAGGGCCCAGTTCTGACAGTGCTGATGGAGGAGGTCCAGGTTCTGCTGAAGACCGTCTTTAGTGGGAGACAGTATGACCAGGTCATCTGCATAAAACAGACACTTGATTTCTGTGTCTTGCAGAGTGAGAGCGGGTGCTGGTGATTGTTCTAATAACAATGCCAGTTCATTAATATAAATATTGAAGAGGGCGGGGCTGAGGTTGCAGCCTTGCTTCACTCCTCTACCCTGTGGGAAGAAGTCTGTGTGTTTATCTCCAATTCTGACAGCCAATTTGTTTTTCTCATATATTGATTTAATTACATCAAAAGACTTCCCCCCCATACCACTTTCTATTAGTTTAAAGAGTAATCCCTCATGCCAGACTGAATCAAAAGCTTTTTGGAAATCAACAAAGCATGCATGAATTGTCTCTTTGTTTTTATTTACATATTTATCAATTAGTGTTTGTAGGGTGAAAATGTGGTCAGCTGTTCTATAGTTTGGAAGGAATCCAATCTGACTTTTGCTTAAGACACTGTGCTCGGTGAGGAAGTCCATAATTCTTGAATTTAGAATACTGCCGAATAACTTCCCCAAGTTACTGCTTACACAGATGCCTCTGTAGTTGTTGGGGTCGAATTTGTCTCCATTCTTAAAGATGGGTGTGATCAGCCCTTCACTCCAGCTTTCAGGGAAATGGCCAACATTTAGTACCAAGTTAAATATTTTTAGTATAGCCAATTTGCATTTTCTGGAAGAATATTTCAACATCTCATTTAAGATGCCATCAGGTCCGCACGCTTTTTTGGGCTGCAGAATCTTGAGTTTGTCCTCCAGTTCTAATTCTGTGATATAATCCAGTGGGGTTTGATCATTTTTAATGACTCTTTCAAGATCTTTCAGTTTTTCTGAAATCTGTTCTTGAGCTTGATTCTTTGGATGTTTTCTATAGAGATCTTCAAAATGATTTTTCCATGTATCTCCATTTTGAATGGGCTGTTCGTTGTACTGTTTTTTGGTAAATGAGTTCCAATTTTCCCAGAATTGATTTGATCCTAGATACTCTTCAATTAGTTGTAATTGGTTTTGTAGATATTGTTCTTTTTTTGTTCTCAGTGTGTTTTTATATTGTTTTAGAGTCTCACAGTAACTCAGGCGGCGCTCCTGACTGTCTGGATTCCTGTGTTTTAGATTTGAGACTTTTCTTAAAGTCTTCCTGATGGTTTTACAGTCTGAATCAAACCACCTCTCCCTGTTCATTTTCTTTGGTTGTTTTGTTTTGCATTTTAAGTTTGATAATGAGGCCAAATGATCGAATACGTGGTTAATGTTTACCAGACACAGCTCTACACCTTCTGTATTCTGAGGGTAGCTCTGGACCAGGAAGGAGTCTAGAAGAGACTGGGTATCTTCACTGACCATTGAGTCCTGGTACTGTGCCAGGCTGTTTTGTGCCCATCTGTATCTTTTCTGTATTTTGTACAGTTTACATGGCTGAGGACATGTGTTACCTGTGTCTGCTCTTTTCAGATACAAAGTGATCTGAGAGTGATCTGATAGAGGTGTTTGTTCTTTCACCATGAAGGCTCTCAAAGAGGTTTGGTCTAAATCTGTTATAGCATAATCAACAGTGCTGCTGCCAAGGTTTGAACAATACGTATACCGTCCAAAGGAGTCCCCTCGCAGTCTTCCATTGACAATGTACAGACCCAGCTCTCTGCAAAGCTGTAAGACTTGTTTTCCACTCCTGTTTGTGTTTTTGTCATAATTATTCCTGTTGGGAAGGATAGGGAAGTCAAGGTTAGTTCCAGTGATGTAACTGTCACCTTCAGTACTGGTAAAGTCGAGCTCCTCGCCAGTTCTAGCATTTAAATCTCCAGTGATCAGCACAGATCCCTGGGCCTGGAAATGGCTGATCTCTTCCTCTATTGTGGAGAAAATCTCCTCATTGAAATATGGAGATTCTATTGGGGGAATATAAATTGCACATAAAAAAAATTGTTTTCTCAGTGGATATTATATTGTTTTTCATCTTTAACCAAATGTGATTTTTCCCTTTTTTCATTATTTCTATTGAGTTTGCTAGTTCTGACTTATACCATATCAACATTCCCCGAGTCTCTACCCTGGGTGACTCCATTTACCATTTGGTTGATGGGACTATAAACTCTCTATAGTTAGGGGGACAACCAGTGGGGGCATCTCCTTTGCACGAAGTTTCCTGTAAAATAACAATATCTACATCGTTAACCCTGTCTAAGAAGTCAGGGTTTCTACTTTTTAAACCAAATAAATAAGAGTTTAAACCCTGAATATTCCAAACAGATATGCTAAATGATTTCATTGCAACTGTAACAGATTGTCATTTTTAAAAAAAGAAGAAACAACTAATTGTTCTGAACATAAAATTAATTCACAATGTGATGATTATATAGACTATAAATTGTCATACTATAAAGTGTTGAGCATGTGTAGTGTTTAGTTTAGTTTGTGGACCTTTTGTTAAATAACCACTACTGGTGCAGCAGATTAGTAAAAACAAATCGTTCACTTTGGTATACAAGCATGCAATTTGCCACAGATACTCTCTAAGGGCCACTATTTTGGAAAAAGGCGTTGGCCACTCAAAAATTCAATATGGCGGCCATTTTTAAAGATGGCCAACGTTCCTGTCGAATATTAATTATTTCAATTGTTCAAATGGTGATGCAAGCATAAAATTAGGTAGAAATACTCTTCAAGGAACATGTTGCTTGCTTATGCTTATTATATCAATTATTCAAACAGTGATCCAAGCATAAAATTTGATACAAATACTCTCTAAAGGACATTTTAATGGAAAAAGATGCTTGTCCCTCAAAAATTCAGGATGGTGACCATTTTCAAGATGGCCACCATTTCTGTCAAATAGTCATAATGTCTGCTTTGTCTGCCTCCTCTCTTTTGAGCTGTCCGGCTTAGTTAAACTTGTCAGGGATATAAAATCCCCGCCAGCATAGCTCTCAGGTTCATTAGAGTACACAAGGCTCTCCACCACAGCAAAGTGCAGTCCACAGAAAAAGGAAGTGGCCAGTAAAAATTCAGGATGGAAACCATTTTTCAAGATGGCTGCCATTCCTGTCCTATGTTCATCGCCACTGTTTCAAAATAGTGATACAGAAAATATGCCACAAATACTCTGTTAAGGCCACTTTTTGGAAAAATTGGATGGCCAATAAACAATTCAAGATGGAGACCTTTTCCAAGATGGCCGTCATTTCAGTAGTATGTACACTGATGCACACATGCATGTTAGCAAAAATACTCGGCCACACTTTTAGAAAAAGGCAATCGCAAAAATTCAAGATTCATTTTTCAAGGTGGGTGTTGCTTTTATAGTGTACTCTGTTGGGACTGAGTTGAAAGGAAGGATTGAAAAAAAAAAACACAAGTTCTATTACATTTTTACCAGCTCAAAGGCGTGTCCAACCTGAGATTGAGAGGTTGTGCCCTACCGAGTCATAATAAAGACTGTTAAAAAATGGTAGCCAATGCCTCCCTGCTTGGCAGTCAGCAATTGTATCAGCAAGCCAGCTTGTGTCAGCAAGCCAACATATCCAGGAAGGTGTACATACACATCACGGTCCAGAATCTGGAAATTGGCTCTCGGCCCAGAGCAATGCTACTTACTTTTTTATTCACATTTGCAATTGCAAGTGAAACCCAATCTAAAACATTTGCATCTTCCACGGCACTCTGATTTGCAGCCACACGTGGCTAGTTGTTCACAACTTTGTGCAACTGGTGCATTTGCTGTCCAGAAGACCCCCCATTGTTCACCAAGCTTTTTCCATCCCCAGTCAGCAGGACTCTCTGCTTCTGGCTGACACTGGGTTGCTTGACCCCATATGCAGCCTGCCTGATATGGAGCATGTTTAGTGTGTTGAAGCAGAGCTGCTCTTGTTGGAGGAATGGCTTCATATGGCCTCTGCTTTCGGGCAAACATGTCAAGTCTCGACTCATCTACACTAACATCTGTGCTTGATCGATCATACAGCAGGATCACAAACTTCTCAAGGATCTCCAGGTCACTATCAGTCAGAACAGGAGAGTATTGACTTAGTTTGCGGAAGATGAGAGAGGCCTCAGGGAAAATGTCCCAGGTTTGCCAGGCACCTCAATCATAGACATAGTACACATTCAGGTATGGGATACAACTAGGTTTGGTTGGTTCGGTTAGGTTAAACTTAGCTATACTATTACTACTAGTCAAGAACTAGAGTGTAAGAAAAACTAGATCAGCTGACACTGATCCCCATGCTGAGTTCCACAGCAGTGAAGTCACCAGTGTGCCCTGGTTGTGTAATGACGTTCACTCTATTAAACAAAACCTTTCTTAACACACTAAATTGAGCTCTGACAGAAATAGTGGCCATCTTGAATTTTTGAGTGGCACACACCTTTTTCCATGAGAATGTTCCTTGAAGAATATTTGTACCAAATTTGTTGATAGCATCACCATTTGAAAAATTGATGTAAGGATTAAAGAGAAATGGCGGCCATCTTGGAAAAAAAACATTCTTAAGAGAGTATTTTCACAAAATGTTATGCCTACATCACTGATTGAATGATTGACATAATGAGCATTTGACAGAAATAGCGGCCATCTGGAAAAAATGGCCGCCATGATGAATTTTTGGGTGGCCTTTTTTCCCAAAAAGTGACCCCTAGAGAGTATCTGTACCAAATTTCATGCTTGTATACCAATTTGAACGATTCTCTTAAAATATGCCATTAATCTGCTCCACTATACCTGCTCATTACCACTGACTACGACTGTAGCCTATAAGATGAGAGTGTAACCAATTTACTGATGAATAAAGTGAATAACAGTGTAATAACAAGTTGGACTAGTAATTACAATGGCTAGAATCAGAAGAACCCAAATTCGTTTGGAGCCATGTGGATGAGCAGCAATGATGAGTCAGGCACAGGTATATTGTTGAGTAACAACTTGTGTATTATTACGATGACTTTAAGGAAAAAACAGACATTCCATACAAAAATAGACATGAATTTCCTAAATAGCAAAACAAAAAAATGTGTGCACACAAAAGGAAAATAAATTGTCTGTTGGGCCCTTAATAAAATTTATTGCAGGTGCACCTGTTTTTTTTTTAAAGAGTTCATGGACGTGTGGTGCGAAGGTATGTGCAAAATCTAAATTATTCAGTTTTGTTGTACAACATTCAAGTATATCAAATATGAGAACTAGCATTCAAGTACTCACATGTTCAACTACACATATGAACAGTATTTCAATAACACTCATGGTAAAAGACCATTTACATTCAAAACATGTAACCATATCAAAACCAGAATAACGTGCAAATGAAATAACAGCATATGAATTGAGTTGGTTCAGAGGTATCAAATAAGTGTGCTTACTTACTCCTACACTATAGGCCTACTAGTGTCAGAGAACTGCACCAAAAACTTACTCAACTTACTCTTAACTTACAGTTGAGATGAGATGACATCACTCAATAATTTGCATAAAAAAAATAAAATATAATTGTGCTCTCAAATTATTTATCAAATTATCTTTTAAATTTGACAACCTTCTCCTTTAAGATATACATCAGCATAAAATAATAAACACAATATGCTTGGTATAAAACATTGCACATTATTCACCTCAGTTCAGTACCGCTTCCTTTTAGCACACAGATACGACATAAAAATAGCACCAGAGCAGCTAAAGAGCTACGTTTCTCACCGTTGCTCTGTCTTTCACCGCTGAGCACACCGACGACGCAGCCTGCAGTGGCCCACCGCATGGAGGGCAAGTGGCTTTAGCCTGCGTGACACAGAGCTAGCATTAGCATGGACGAGGACGGTTAGCGCCAGCTAGCATTTTTGTCCGGTAAATTACTTGTCTTACCGACGTTGCTCGTCTCCTTCGTTTGGTCACTCGGCTCCGGGCTTCCAGTGGGTAGGTGTGCTTGCTCTTTTCCTCACTTATCACGGGTTAACTCTGGGTTTTTTTCTCCTCTTTCTGTCCTCTTTAGCAGGTAGCTGCTCTCACTCTCGCCGCTGAGAAAGGGCCAGAAGAACAATGCGTCTGCACTTCACCTCTGGACTGACAGGCTGAACGTGACCTGCGTAGCCTTTGATTGGCTGTTGAAAGCTCGGTACTCCCCCCGTGGGATCATGCGAACTGAGTGGTGCATTCAAGGGCAATAGGACATTCAACCGCAATACGACATTCAACCTTTGCTGATGTAAACAAATGAAAATAATGAAAAATACTTTCTCTCTTCTTTGATCTAATTATGTGTTTTTTCCACCTGGGCTACACCCTCCCCTCCTAAACTCATGCACGTCCCTGTGCATGGTACAAAGTTAAATAACAATTACTTGAGGGAACAAGAAAGGGGGTTGAACAGGTTCCTCACCATCACTTATAACATCAGCCCAGGCTGTGGACAGTCCTTGAAGGAATGATTTCACTGCTGTGATCAAGGGATTGCCTAACTCAGTATAATCAAGCCGTCGTGGCGGCTGACGGTTTCTCTCAGATCTCCTGACAGAATCATCTGTGTCCGTTCTTTCCTCTGTCTCTTCTGTATCAATTGGGACTGTTTCATCCTTTCCTTCAATTTCACCTGCTTCCTCTTTTCTTTCCTCAAGTCCTGCACCTCTAATGTCATCCTTCTCCTTATCCCTGTCTGACATAGAGGGAACTGGAAGTTGTTCTGCTCGGGTGGCTGGATGATCAGGTGAGACATTAGGAACCAAACCTGTTTCATCTGCTTCGGCTGGTGTGATTCTATCGGTGGGTAAGTTTTCAGTATCACTCTGATGAAAGTTAGACTCAACTGGCATCAAAGGACCATCTGAAGCACTTTTGGACATAACAGGTGGGTTGTCAAGATCAGTTGAATTGTCAAGATCGGTTGAATTGTCAATATCAGGAGTACTGTCAACATTTTGAGCGCTTAGAGGACATTTGTCAGGAAAGACGGCTGGAGGTTCAGTAGGCTGAGTGTCTTGGACATTGGTCATAGGTAGATCAGGCTGTACAGGATTCTCACAGACTGTGGGGACAGGGGGACTTGAATAAACTGGAACGAGTACTCCATCTCCTTCATCTGAGGAATTCTCTTCCTCTACCTCAGGGTTTGCACGGGTTCCTGGCCTGCGAGATACAGATTTTTGTAAAGGCTCACTGCTTTCCTCCACAGGTAAGTACCCACATGAAAGTAACAGGTCCCTATGTAATGTCCTTAGGGGACCATCCCTGTTTTCGGGTTTAACTGCGTATACTGGGAGAGTGCCTGCTCTTCTCACAACTACATGGACAATGGGTTCCCATTTGTCTGAAATCTTATGTTTTCCCCTGATGCGAACATTTCTGACCAGTACCTGATCTCCAGCTTCCAAGTCTGAGGCAGTTACATGTTTATCAAACCTCGTTTTGTTCTTGTGAGCCATCTTTGCAGCCTTATCCATAGCTATCCTGTAGCTTTCTTTGAGACGTGACTTGAGGTTTTGCACATACTCAGAGTGAGATGAATGTTGACCCTCCTGTACTGGCAACCTGAATGCAAGATCAACTGGCAGGCGGGGTTGGCGTCCGAACATCAGTTCGTATGGGGTGAAGCCGGTCACCTCATTCTTGGTGCAATTATAGGCGTGTACCAGGGGTCTTACATGCTCACGCCAACAGGACTTATCTTGATCTTGGAGAGTGCCCAACATGTCAAGCAGTGTACGATTAAATCGCTCCACAGGGTTGCCCTGAGGGTGGTATGGGGTTGTCCTAACCTTGTGGATACCAGCCACCTGACAGAGTTCCTTGATTGTGCGGGACTCAAAATCTGGACCCTGGTCACTATGTAGCTTTTCTGGGATGCCATAGTATACCATGAAGTTCTCCCACAAACACTTTGCTACTGTACGGGCCTTTTGATTGGGTGTTGGGATGACAACCGCAAATTTAGTAAAGTGATCTGTGATCACTAGTATATCCTTGGTTCCACTTTTGTCAGCTTCAAGGGACAGGAAGTCCATGCAGAGGAGTTCAAGGGGTCGAGTAGTGTTGATGTTGACCAATGGGGCAGCTCTTTCAGGTTGTGCTTTCCTCCGCACACACCTGCCACATGTTCTCACTTTCCTTTCTACGTCCATAGCCATCTTTGGCCAATAGAATCTGGTCCTCACGAGGTCCATTGTACGGTCAACTCCCATGTGACCCATATGGTCATGAAGGCTGGTGAGGACTGTATTGCAAAGTTCAGCTGGGAGTACAAGCTGGTAAGCTGTCTGAGATCCCACTTGGCGTCGCCTGTACAGGATGTTGTTATGGAGCTCGAGACGGTTCAGTTCTCTGAGGAGGAGTGGAAGGTCCGGAAGTTGGGTGCGCAATGTGGGGGGTGGTGTGTCCCCATGTTCGATCCGGTGGATGACATGCTTTATACATTGATCGGCTCTTTGCTTATCCGCTAGCTCTGCTTCAGTTAGAGGAGGGATGGTGGGCAGACCTCCAAACTGTTCTTCTTGCCCATAGCTGTCGGGCACAGCACTAGGAGACGTGGCAAGAACCTCCACTAAGGCAACACGATCCATATTTCCCCCTCTCATAATCGGGGCTGGGACTGTAGATAAGCTGTCTCTCGCAAATTGCTTTCACAACAGACTTATCTGCTGCATTGATGTTGTTTGGATCAGAGAGGTGATCTTGAGTGAACTGTTGTATACGTTCTCTCTCCTTTTGTGATTTCTGATCATCTGCTAGCACTCCATGTGGTCTGCGGGATAATCCATCCGCATCTCCGTTCTGCCTCCCTGGACAATAAAGGAGTTTGAATGAGAATGTGGACAGTGCTGCTAGCCACCTATAGCTGGTCGCGTCAAGTTTTGCTGAGGTCAGAATGTAGGTCAGTGGATTGCTATCTGTCACAACAGTGAAGTGATTGCCGTATAGATAGTCGCTGAACTTTTCTGTAACTGACCACTTAAGTGCCAAAAACTCTAACTTGTGCGCTGGATAGCGACTTCCGCTTCTTGACAGCCCTCTACTTGCAAAACCTATGACTCTAAGTTGGCCCTCTTGCTCCTGATACAACACAGCACCGAGCCCGGTGGTACTGGCATCAGTGTGCAGTATATAGGGTTTTTGGGGGTCAGCAAAGGCCAATACAGGGGCTGAAGTGAGGCTTTGAATGGCTGTCTCGAAAGCTTGCTGGCAAGCTGGCGTCCAGCAACCTCCGAAAGGCTCTTTTGGGTCATGGTATTGATCTGTTTTCTGTCTTGTTTTAGCTGGTTTTGCTTTTGATTTCTTGTGGAAAGGTGGGTAGCCGGAGGTTAAGTTGTGGAGAGGTTTTACGATGCTGGAGTAGCACTTAACAAACCTCCTATAGTACCCAGCGAAACCGAGGAACGACTTTAACTCTCGTAGGGTCTGGGGAACAGGCTATGTTTTAAGGGCTGCAAACTTCTCGGGATCCGTCTCAATGCCATTTCTGGAGACTACATGACCCAGATAACGAACTGATGTCTGGAAGAAGACACACTTTTCTGGTGATAACTTCAACCCAAACTCTTTGAGACGAGTGAGCACCTTCATAAGTCTTTCTTCATGCTCCTCAAGGGTTCTGGAGAATACTATCACATCATCAAGAAAGACCAATGCATCTTTCAAATGCATATCCCCCATGCATCTTTCCATTAACCGTTGGAAAGTGCTGGGAGCATTTGTCACACCTTGAGGCATTCTATTGAACTCCCAGAACCCGAGAGGGCACACAAAGGCCGTTTTCGGTTTGTCTGCTTCTTCAACCTCGATCTGGTAGTACCCTGACTTTAGGTCGAGAACAGAGAACCACTGAGAACCATTTAGGGCTGAGAATGTGTCCTCCAGCTTCGGAAGATTGTATGCATCTTTTATAGTCTGGATGTTTAGATGTCTATAATCAATGCATAACCGGACCTGACCATTCTTTTTCCGGACTACCACTATGGGTGATGCAAATGGCGACTCTGACTCCCTGATAACTCCTGCGTCAAGGAGCTCTTGAATGTGCCTTCGGACAGCTTCGGTGTCCTGTGGGTGTATTGGCCGGGCACGTAGCTTGAAGGGAGTTTCATCTGAGAGTTTTATGTGATGTCTCACCTTATCCGTCCGGCCGAAGTCAAGGTCATGATGTGCAAACACATCAGGCATGTTGTTGAGCTGCTGAGTGATGCGTTGCTTCCATTCAAGTGGGATTGGGGAATCACCAAAATTTACATTTAAGGTGGGCTCTTGGGGTGACAGGGTCTCTGGCGGTCTCTGGAAGGCTTCCGATTGCTTGGCTATACTATGTTCCTTTAACAAGATGGTCTGGTAAGCACTCATTTCTGCGATAGTGCACTTGGCAGGGATGACAATGTCGTGGTCAGACTCATTACTTATGACAACTGGCAGCTTATGTGGCCGTAATTGAGGGAAATCAACTAGACCAGCTTTTACTAGCAGGCCACCTGGCAAGGGAGATGATGATGGATACTCAATGACAACCGATTTCTCATCTTGAAGGCCACTGACAAGAGCAACTCCCTCAATCACTACAGTTTGGCCGGCTGGAATGACTTGAGGTATTTTGCCTTGCATCTTTACTACCCCCTGGTGGTTGTGGCTTGCCTGTTTCCGTCTCAACTCAATAACTTTAAAGACTACTTTGTAGCCATGTGGGAGGGGCTGACGATTGGTCATGTCAGTCTCTGAGTAGATGTCGAACAATACATCTAGGGTGTTCGTGCCTATAAGCAAAAGGGATTGTGAAGTGTCAGGGACAACCAAGGCAAGTGTGTTTACATCTATTGGTACTCCTATAAAGTCCCTTGGAAAAGTTATGGTCATTTCTACATAGCCAAAGTAAGGCACTAGCTGGCCGTTTGCACCTTCCACTTCTAAGAGGTCATGCAGGGAATGAATCTTCTGCTCTGAAAGATGCTGCTTGTAAAATGACTCGGGTACGGTTGTAACTTGTGAGCCTGAGTCAAGAAGGCAGCTGACTTCTTCACCTCTCACAGTGACTTGAGCTGTACTCTTGATGCCAACCAACCGTTTGGGGAGTCGGAAAGGTTGATTCTGCTTTGACTGCTGGAGGCCAGAACATGTTTGAGCTTTGACGTTCTCTGCAGGTGTACTGCCTTGGTTAATCTCAGCGTAGGCTTTGTCTTCACTGTTTACGTCTGGGGGACGTTGTTGACTCTCCTCAGCTCCTGTTTGTCCCACAACAGGAACTGTTAGCCGTTTAAAGGTGGGTTTGAATCATTTTGTGCTTCCCACTTCTGCCGTTTTTCCTCCAACTGCCTCTTCTTCTCTGCCACTAGGTTGGGATTTGCCGAATCAGTGCAGCATGGAGCAATGTGCCCGTCTTCGCCGCAGTTAAAACAGTACCAGGGCCTGGGTCTGTATGTCTGTTTCTTTTTAGTCTGACTTTGCATGGCTGTATCTGCGGCATTTGGCTCTAACATTTGGCTCTGCGGCTTCCCTGCAGGTCCATTTCTTTTAGCCCCTTTAGTCTTTTTCTGTGACATGAATGTAGTTAGTTGGCTTTGCAGACTTGCCACCTGCTTTTTCAGATCCTCAATAGCACTGTTACTACTTTCATGTTTCTCCTCTGGTTCAAAAACATATGCATCATGGGACTGCAACTGAGCTCTTTGCCTTGTGGTGCCAATATGTTTTTTCATATGACTGTTTTTTGCCTGCTGTCGATCTTCTTCAGAGCGAATCATTAGCAAGAGGTCTGAGAATTGGGGCAGGCTGCTCTTCCTTTGTTCAAGTTGCAGGACATTGAGCAGGGCGTTATCCCAACATCCCCTGCAGAACTGCTTAAGGAGACTCACGGACGGAGTCTCACCTGGGATTGCATGTGTGGGACAACATCTTGTCTCCGTACGATATGCTCGACCACGACCTTCTGAATGTCAGGTGGGTTCATGTCACTTACTGAAAGGGACGGTGTTCTCTTTTCATTAGAGAGGGGGACATGGTCGGTGGCACCATTGTTGCTTGGCGTGACATCTGAGAGTGAGGTGGGAGGCTGTTGCTCTTTTGAAACGTGAGGCGATAAGACAGTGGTCTCAACATGGGTGGGGAAGGATTCTTCAGCCGTGGTTTGCATGGCTTCGACATCTTCCCCAATCTGAGACATCATCTCTTTCAAAACCTCACCATAGTCTTTGCCACTCAGCTTGGCTAGCTCTTTGAGCTCAGCTAAATATGTCTTAGTGACGTTACCTCCAACCTTGGTAGTGTACACGCTACTGAGTGTCTTAACTTCTTAGACAACGGTGGAGTCACCTTTTGCTGTGCATGTGTACGGTAAGTGAGGTTCTAAACCTTCTAGGGCTGAACCACTGGAATACTCAACGATCAGGTTTTGGTAGAACTCGGACAGCGAATCATCAACAGACAGGATTCTCTCAATTTTACCATACTCTTTTAGAAAGTCAATCACTTGTTCATCTTTCTCAGCTACCTCGGTTATTCCACTGACAATAACTGTGTTTGGAATTTTGATACCAGACTTTTGTATGAAATCCATACTGGTCATTGTTTCAGAACTGATGCTCAAATCAAATGGCTCCTGGCTAGCTCGCCACTTCTGTAACCAATTTACTGATGAATAAAGTGAATTACAGTGTAATAACAAGTTGGACTAGTAATTACAATGGCTAGAATCAGAAGAACCCAAATTCGTTTGGAGCCATGTGGATGACTTTAAGGAAAAAACAGACATTCCATACAAAAATAGACATGAATTTCCTAAATAGCAAAACAAAAAAATGTGTGCACACAAAAGGAAAATAAATTGTCTGTTGGGCCCTTAATAAAATTTGTTGCTGGTGCACCTGTTTTTTTTTTAAAGAGTTCATGGACGTGTGGTGCGAAGGTATGTGCGTGTGAGTGTGTATCTCCTTGTCTGCGTCTTCAAGGTTCCTAGCTCGCCATCTGTCATAACTGGGATCTCACCCTGGTCCTCGGACTCTCCCGTCCTCTCAAAAAAACCTGACCTATAAACAAGGTCATATCAATTACATTCAGTTCTCAGATGCATCTTTAAAGGTTTAAATATCAACAATGCAAAACATTGCATCAAACCTCATGACTCTTTCTTATCAAAATCTAAATTATTCAGTTTTGTTGTACAACATTCAAGTATATCAAATATGAGAACTAGCATTCAAGTACTCACATGTTCAACTACACATATGAACAGTATTTCAATAACACTCATGGTAAACAACCATTTACATTCAAAACATGTAACCATATCAAAACCAGAATAACATGTGCAAATGAAATAACAGCATATGAATTGAGTTTTTGACACAGTCGACCATAATATACTACTGGACCGACTGGAAAACTGGGTTGGACTCTCTGGTACAACACTAAAGTGGTTTAAATCTTATCTAAATGAGAGAGATTACTTTGTGTCTATTGGTGACTACACATCTGAATGGATGAAAATGACAAGCGGAGTCCCCCAGGGCTCCATTCTGGGGCCTCTACTATTCAACATTTACATGCTCCCTCTAGCTCAAATAATGGAAAACAATGAAATTTGCTACCATAGTTATGCAGATGACACACAAATTTACATAACCATATCACCAGGGGACTATAATCCCATACATACCCTGAGTAGATGCATTGAACAAATCAATGATTGGATGTGTCAGAGTTTTCTTCAGTTAAACAAAGATAAGACTGAAATAATTGTTTTTGGATCCAAGGAAGAACGACTTAAAGTCTCTGCTCAGCTTCAGTCTGTAATGTTGAAAACTACAGACCAAGTCAGAAACCTTGGTGTGACTGTGGACTCAGACATGAATTTCAGCAGCCATATTAAGACAGTTACAAAGTCAGCCTACTATCACCTTAAGAATATATCCAGGATAAGAGGGCTTATGTCTCGGCAGGATTTGGAGAAACTTGTTCACGCATTTATCTTCAGCAGACTCGACTACTGTAATGGTGTCCTTACAGGACTCCCTAAAAACTCCATCAGCTGCAGCTGATTCAGAACGCTGCTGCTCGAGTCCTAACAAGAACCAAAAAAGTAGATCACATCACTCCAGTTCTTAGATCTTTACACTGGCTTCCTGTCTATCAAAGAATAGATTTCAAAGTCCTGTTGTTGGTTTATAAAGCATTGAATGGTTTCGGGCCAAAATACATTTCTGATCTGCTGCCGCGTTATGAACCATCCAGACCTCTGAGATCGTCAGGTACCGGTCTGCTTTCAGTCCCCAGAATCAGAAGTAAACATGGAGAAGCAGCTTTCAGTTACTATGCGCCACATATTTGGAACAAACTCCCTGAAAATTGCAGGTCTGCTCCAACACTCACCTCTTTTAAATCAAGACTTAAAACATTTCTTTTTGCCACTGCTTTTAACTGAAGTCTTTGAACTGCATTATTACTCTGAGTTTTGTTTTGTTTTTTTATAATGCAATTTTTAATGTCTTTTAAATGAAATGTTTGTCTTTTAATGTAATTTGTGTGTGCCTGTAAAGCACTTTGAGTTGCCTTGTGTCTGAATTGTGCTATACAAATAAACTTGCCTTGCCTTGCCTTGAGTTGGTTCAGAGGTATCAAATAAGTGTGCTTACTTACTCCTACACTATAGGCCTACTAGTGTCAGAGAACTGCACCAAAAACTTACTCAACTTACTCTTAACTTACAGTTGAGATGAGATGACATCACTCAATAATTTGCTGAAAAAAATAAAATATAATTGTGCTCTCAAATTATTTATCAAATTACCTTTTAAATTTGACAGCCTTCTCCTTTAAGATATACATCAGCATAAAATAATAAACACAATATGCTTGGTATAAAACATTGCACATTATTCACCTCAGTTCAGTACCGCTTCCTTTTAGCACACAGATACGACATAAAAATAGCACCAGAGCAGCTAAAGAGCTACGTTTCTCACCGTTGCTCTGTCTTTCACCGCTGAGCACACCGACGACGCAGCCTGCAGTGGCCCACCGCATGGAGGGCAAGTGGCTTTAGCCTGCGTGACACAGAGCTAGCATTAGCATGGACGAGGACGGTTAGCGCCAGCTAGCATTTTTGTCCGGTAAATTACTTGTCTTACCGACGTTGCTCGTCTCCTTCGTTTGGTCACTCGGCTCCGGGCTTCCAGTGAGTAGGTGTGCTTGCTCTTTTCCTCACTTATCACGGGTTAACTCTGGGTTTTTTTCTCCTCTTTCTGTCCTCTTTAGCAGGTAGCTGCTCTCACTCTCGCCGCTGAGAAAGGGCCAGAAGAACAATGCGTCTGCACTTCACCTCTGGACTGACAGGCTGAACGTGACCTGCGTAGCCTTTGATTGGCTGTTGAAAGCTCGGTACTCCCCCCGTGGGATCATGAGAACTGAGTGGTGCATTCAAGGGCAATAGGACATTCAACCGCAATACGACATTCAACCTTTGCTGATGTAAACAAATGAAAATAATGAAAAAAATTTACTCTCTTCTTTGATCTAATTATGTGTTTTTTCCACCTGGGCTACAAGAGCATAATGTACTCAGCATGTCCTGGATGGCTCTCAGTTCACTGTGGGCGGGGCCTGCTGCTCCTCTGACCACCTCAGCATAGGACGGTCTGGCTGGCTGGGTCTGTTCCTGCTGCTGTTGTGGTGGTGGTGGTGGTGCAAAAGGTGTGGGAGGTGGCAAGGTCCTAGGTCTGGGGTTGATCTGTGCAGACTGGGTATGGCTGCTGCTCTCCTGAGGTCTGTGTTGAGGGTGTATCTACTGCTGCCTGGGCCTGGGTTGGTAGGCTCTCCTCATCGTGCTGATGGCCGGTCCTGAGAGGTGCCTCTCTGTTGTTGGGGTGTTGGGGGTTCCTGAGTTGCTCCCTCTGTTGAGAGTTCCTCTTCGGTTCAGTGTTACATCTTTCAGTGTCTTAGTGAATCGTGGAACTGCTTCCTTGAAGAGGTGTACATGGTCAAAAAGATCTTGTATAGTGAGAGAGGGGTAGTGGACAATGTGAACGTTTGGCCATAGTTCACAGTCTCTGGAGATGCTGACGTTCACTCTCTGTATTGTGTGTGGAGGAAAATCCTTCCTGGGTAACTTCACAATCTTAGAGTTAGGGAAGGTGCGACATGCCTTCTCAATGACGGCTCTAAGAGACAGGGCCACCCTCTCCTGTTGTGCCATCAGGTCATTTGTACCTGTGTGGATTAGGATGTGGCTTGGGGAGCCAAGATGAGACTCAGAGAGAATATCCATGGCTGCCTTTGTGTTTGAACACCAAAGTTTTGCCACTTTCTGCCTGGGGAAAAGCCTTTTCTCATCAATGAATCTTCCGTTTGAGTCGATCAGTAGCACAATATCTGCTTTTGCAGTGGAACCTTCTGATCTAATGGGACCATCAGAGTGTGACTCTGGCTGCTCTGGTTGAGAGAGGGGATCATCCTGCTGGGTGTTCTGGGAGGGGCGCACTGCTGTGTGTTGGTCAGTCCTCAGTGGTTCAGATTCAGTGAGGGAGTTCACCTGTTCCTTCAGACCATCCAGTGCTCTGTCCCTGTCTTTGAGTTCCTCTGTCAGAGCAACAAGCTGAATCTTGTGGCTCTCTCTTTTCCAGCTCCAGTTCTTCTAGAAGTCTTTTAGAGCCGCAGTCTCTTTCCTGTGACTCTGTCTCTCATGGTTTAGCTCTTTCACCTGTTCTGATAGTGTACCAAGCTCTCTCCTCTGGCTCGCGTTCTCTCGCTGTATCTCTCTCACTTGTTCTCTCAGAGTGGACAGCTCTTTCTTGTGGTCTTCTCTGTCTTTCAGTAATTGTTTTTGATGGGTTGTTTATATCTTTTCTTGCTCTTTTCTCATCTGTTCCATTTGTTGTTGTTGTGACAGATGAGCTGAGTTTTGGTTCGTCTGATTTAAGACCATTTCCCTGAGCTGCACCAGCTCTCCTTCTAACCGGGTGAAGTGTTCCTTCAGGTCTGTAAAGGAGGTCTGATGTGGAGGGGTCAGGGTCCGCTCTGTGTCACGGCGCTCCTCCTTAGTTGGGATGCTAGAGACAGTTGGAGGGTCTGTTTCACCGGCATGAGGCTGAAGTTCCGTAGGAGAGGTGTTTTCTTTCACTACCAGATATTTAAGTGCCTGGAAACTGTCTTGGAAAGGCTTGAGATACACCTGTACCATGACTTTACCACTTTTATAAACATTGACAGTTGTCATTATGCTGTCAAAGTCGTCTGGGTCTCTCATCTTCAACTGCCAGTACTCCTTGTTGCCCTTTTTTGCCACTGAAGGGTGATGGTCGATAATGGCCCTGTGCCAGGCTTCAGGTCTTTGAGTGTAGAAGATGAAATTACTGATTTCTCCACTTTTAAAAAGATCATCAAAAAGGGTTTCCGGCTGTCCCTTAAGAAGCTCCTGTTTGAATGTGCTTCTCCCGGTGTCATTCTTGATGTTGGGTGGGTAGTGTATGTGGATGATGTCACTCATGCTCTGCTCTGGACAGTGAGGGAGGGTTGTCTGCTGTTTAGGATGGCTCACTGGTCAGGTTTCTTTGAATACAACTCTCTATAAAAGCAAATAACCTCTGTCTGTCTGTCTGTGTGTGTGTGTGTGTGTGTGTGTGTGTGTGTGTGTGTGTGTGTGTGTATTCCTCAAATATCTCTGCGGATCAGGATCAGACAGACCTGAGAGTTTAGACATGGCTGCTGCGTGGTTCAGGGGTGTGCTATTTTGCATTTGTTTGGACTGCAATTATACCATTAATAAATTATTTCATATATGCTATACAAATTTCACGAGCATTGTCCACCGGAGCCACTATAGTCATGTGCACACCAGAGCCAATCACTGCACACCGTGGCCACGCGCACACCAGAGCCAATCACTGCAGAGCCCACTGCGACCCCCCACCTTAAAAAACAAGCAGATTTATACCTGCAGCGGCGCGAGCTGGACCAGGATTTTGCCGGCGGTTCGGTCCCGTTCTGTTCTGTTCTGTGCATCTAAACTGACTGTTGTGGATTAATGAGATTAAACGAGTCCGGACCGAGTCTGTTCGGGTCTGAGGAGATCCGGAGACGCGCGGACAACAAAGTGGAATCGGAATCTGTGGATGTTCGTGTGTAGCTAGCCGCTAGCTAGCAGCTAGCCGCTAGCCGCTAGCTACACGGCCCACCTCCCGAGGCGACGGACCGGAAGCATCGGCACGTCCAAAACCGGACCTAGGGTAAATAATGTCCGCCACGCTTTTTCGCGAACATTGCCGTCACGTTTGCTTTGTGTCTGCTGCAGGAAGAAACAGTAAAAACAGGCTTTTGTCACGAAAGTGTCCAAGTAGCAAGTTTGGTTGTTGAGGAACAGGAAGTTGTGGGAGGGACCTAGGCGGATGATTGACATGCAACGACGGTCGTTGTGTGTGAGAGTTGAGAGATTTGTGACATTTAGCGTGTTTGGAGTGTGTAGTTAGTGTGTTATGTAGTGTTTGGTGTAGTGTGTTTAGTGAGTAGTGGAGTCGTTTTTTTGTTTAATGAGTCAGAATAGAGGAGAGGCTGAATATGGAGCAGGCAGTGCAGCTCTTCATTCAGCTGGAAGGAGCTCAGGCAGACCTGAGCATTGCCTGCATTTAAATGTAAATAGTTACATATAACTTTGTAAATGTTTTAAATGTATGCACACATTTAGATAAACAACAATTTATATTTGCATTATAAGTAAAAAAAAAAAAAAAAAAAAAAGGTTTGTTAAACATATTTGTGGTTTTCACAGCAAAAAAATCTAACTTCTTCCAACTCGGATTTCATGTTTTTTTTTTGTGATTTTAGGTCCATTGTGTTAATACAGTATGTCAAAATAAAAGAAATAACTGTACAGTCACACATGTGAGGTTGTGCTGAAATAATGACACCAAGTAAATAGCTTTTAAGATGAAATATAATGGCAAAATCAAAAATAGTCAAAAACAGCCAATTATACCCTGGAATATCAGATTTCACAACAAACCTAAATATCCCTGACGTCCCACCTTCAAACACAGCCTCATTTGGCCATCCATGAAAAAGCTCCTTAACCTCCCACTTTTTTATAGGAATACACTTTTCTTACGGGCACTGCACGAGTGTTGAATAAAAAAGATGGAACGAGATGGCTGTTTTCCAACTGCTACTTTTATCATCCACTGTTAGTTTCCAACTGCCATATTTAGCTGCCGCTAGTTCCAACTGCCATTTTTGAGTTCCAAATGTTATTGTTTGACCACAGCTCCAAGTGTTTATGTGGATTATTCTCAGTAACCTTTTGTAACCCTTAAACAAACAACTATAAATTAAAGTTGTCAACAGTCCAGTGGTGTTGTTTCTTCTGTTAGCTGTATGTAGGCCTACTCACTCCCTTTAGATTATCTGTTGTTTGTTGATTTTGTTGATTGTCCTCCTGTTTCCTGTCTCCTAGTAACAAGCTCCTACAGACTCCTTTTAGCTCCTGCTAACTCTTGCGAGCTCTGTCACTTTTTCGTTGGGGAATTTTCTTCTTTTCTCTTGTTTTTCCTCTTTTCCAGTTCGACTTTTCGACTTTTCTGTTGTCCTTGGTCTTGTCTTTAAGTTGTTCAAAATTTGATTTTCTCTTCTCAATTTAAAAATGACAAAAATACATACATATCTAGGAGCTCATGTAGCACATGTCCTCCTGCTTTGGAATCTTCTCTTTATCTCTCTCTGTTCTTCTGTTTTCTTTTCTGTTTTTCTTCTTTCTGGAAGGTAATTCCTCCAAAAGCATTTTCCTCTTCAAAATTTGACACAAAATTAAAAGTTTATCTCATCTTAAAACCAAAAAAAAGAGATAATCTTCAGGAGCTCATGTTGCTCGGGCACCACTTGGCGATGCCTTTGCCTGCTCAGTCGACCTTCTGGATTCAAACTCTTCACCTATATTTTATGTAAATCACCTGTATCAGATATTCTGAGCATGAAAACTGTGGCTCTTCCTGAAATTTCTTCCATCTCTTTTTTTCCTGTTAAAAGGTTTTTCAATGTGACATGTTTTTCCATCACTCAAAGGGTCACTCAAGGGTCTAAGGACAGAGGATGTCATTCACTGTACAGAAGTAATTTGAGCTTATTTGATATAATCAAATGCAGTCTAATCAGTTTGATTCTTTATTTAGGCTTAGCGAGGAGATAAATCAATTTAAAAGTAGGAGCAAAGGATGATTTTAACGACAGCTGACAGAGCACAACTTGCGAGATGACTTTCACTGTTTAGATTTTTGGTTCCTGTTCTGGTGACAATAGAACTTGGAATGAAAACCAAGTATAAAAATAATCAGCACTCAGGCCTAAAGCTTTGGGCAGTCCTATTGAGAGGGCATTTTTTATAAAATACAGTGTTTTGGGAAATTAATTTAGATGCTTGATGCTTGACCTGCTCTACCCGCTGTAGCTCAGCGGGTAGAGCAGGTCAAGCATGTTGAAGTGTCCTTGAGCAAGACACTAAACCCCAAATTGCTCCTGATGTGCAGTTGGCACCTTGCATGGCGGCCTCTGCCATCAATGAGAGCTAGGGGTGGGCGGATTGATCCAAATATCAATAGTACCGATACCAAGGTGAGTATTGGTTTCGGATTGATACTAGCGTGATGAGATCGATATTTTTGTTGTAGTTTCTCTTCTATAAATTCAGCAAATCACAGAGTTTGTGTGAGCGCAGCACTCCTCTTCACTTCTCTCACTCTGCTCACTCAGATTCACTGTAACTGGAACTCAAAAATATATACTTGTATTGATATAGAGCCTACCTCAAACCTGAAGTTTGAATATGGCAGAATATAATAACCCCTTTGTGTATCTGTTGAAGGAACATCAGTATTTCTATTTAGGCTTCATGCAGATAGGTTATAGATTTAATTAAGTTAAATATAATTTTCTTATTTGGCTAAAATCTTTGTCCTGTGTTCTATCGTTATCATAATCATGGTCAACTAGTTAAAGGAAAAAGTACTAAATCACTCAATGATCAGGAATGTTCAGGTAAAAAGTATTGGTATCGGCAATACTGGCCCTGTAATTACTTGGTATCAGATCGATACCAAAATTTGCAGTATCACCCACCCCTAGTGAGAGCCCTGCGATGAACAGGCGACTTGTCCAGGCAGTACCCTGCCCTCACCCAGAGACAGCTGGGGTTGACTCCAGCAAAAACCCCTGCATCCCCATAAAAGGGATAAAGCGGTTACAGACAATGGATGGATGGATGGGCTTTAAAAGGAATATGTATCAGCAAGAAACTGTGTAAACAATAGTTTCAGTGAAAGTGGTATTCAGGACCAACACCAGGATCAGGCCGTTCAGGCTATCACTATGGGACAGCAGCAAAATTAGGTCTGCAGACAAGAAAACTATTTAAAACTGTGGTTCTGTTTCATGGAGGCCCATAGTGGACTTTAATAAAATGATAATACAAACTTAAATAATAACAATAGTATTGTCATTTTCGATATATGTATGTGTTATTTGAGTAAAAGTTCCAATTGAACTACAAATGTAAATATGAAAATGGAAATACAATCAAATTTCCATTTTCGTGAGCACATACTCATCATTCCATAGCCATATAAAAATAAAAATTGCAAAGCTGTTTGACAGTTTCATAGACTTTATTTGCTCTACAGTGGACAATATTCAGATTAAATAAACACAACAGCACTCCCCCAGTGTATTGAAGTTAAATGTGTATGTCTGCACACTCTCTTTATGAAAGTTCATCTTATCTGTAAATAGCCCAATATATAGTTACCTAAAGTGATAACAGGTTACACAGTTAACTATCTAACTAATCCATTGCAACACATTAAACAACATTGCATGTTGGGCTGAATAAAAAGGAAATGAACAACGTTTTCTATCCATTCCAAAACTATTGTAACGACCTCGTATCTTTTTAGATCGGTGTTTGCAGAAACAAGATGAATAATCTAATATCATATCATATCATATCATATCATATCATATCATTCGCTTAAGGCATCATTTTGAAATGTTGATGTCGTTACTGACGTTCACAATTTGGGCCGCTATCACTAAACACAAATCAGATTCAAATACTGATCTCAGATCTGTCCACATTCCATGCCAGCAGCGCCCGCCGACAGCGCCGAGCAGCGCCTTTCCCCTGTCGTGTCTTGATGACGTTGAGGTAATGGCCGCTCTCGCTGTGTCTTGCCCAGTGTTTTACTGTCTCTAGCATAGCGGTTAAATTAAACCGTATTATCTTTATTGTAGACTGTAAAAAACAATAGCAGTGGGAGAGGGCAGTTCGTAACGCTGCAGTGCCGTCTTTGAACAGCTCCGGGTCGGCAAGGTGAATGCAAATGTGTGGTTGTTAGCAGCTAGCCAAAGTGTAGCTGCGCTTTTAGCTTAGCCTCAGTGGAGACTTCATTGTTAATTGAAAGATATGTGAATGTGCTATATTGTCCACTCCTGGCTAAAGCGGTTGTGGCCGTTAGTTGTGAATTTAAGCTAACCGACTTGTTTGTTCATATTCTTCGCCGTAAATTTGCTGTTTGGTGACGGCAGGTGTGCTCGTTAGTTAAGCAGCTTCGTGTTGGCAAGTTATGGGCCTCGTTTAAAACTAGCGCAACCCAGTTATTAGAAGTGTTATCAGTTATGTTACGCTGCAGGTGAACTTGTGTAGTTATTACAAACTTGGAAATGTTGTCTTATGATATACATATGAGTAGGTAAATTAAACCGTGGAATCCTCAAAAAATCATATGTTTCAATTTTAGCTCCTACCATTAGCGCATAATTGTTAGCTAGCTTACTATAGCTGTTCAGGGTTTGCAGTGCAGTTGCATTAGCGGCACCGGAAGCTGATTTAAACAACGATATATCGAGTAGCAAAACTAAAGGAGTGCTAGTCTTCTTCTCAATTTAGATAGCGATTTTGTTTCCAAGCTAAATATTTTTTTGGGTTGGCTGTCAACGTTACATTTTGTGTGCTGTCTAGTCAAATATATGTTGTGTATCATGTAGAGTGTCATATGCCAGACGATATTGGAAGGTGTGATAATGCAGTTTGCCTTTTCTCAACTTGTTGAAGTATATAAGTTAAGTATGAGAAAATATTAGTACATACTAGCAGTAAATAGGAGTTGGGTGTACGAATTCCACAGTACGTTTCCGTTAAGAAAGACTTAAGGTTGTGGTTGTTGTTAGGTGGACAACTTAAAGATTGGTTTTATTGTAGTATTTTCTATGGGTGGAACTTTCACTCTAGACAGCTATATTGGCTAGGACTACTGCATGATGTTCTTTTCATGATACAGTATACGTTCAAGATCAAAGTTCCAGCTCAATTAGCACTTTGGTGTTACAGACTACTGTGTTTCTTTTTACACCAGAATATTCTCAAATGGATACCCCTGAAAGTCCTACCCAGTCCCCTCAATCCCCTGAAGAGGACGAGAGGGGCCTTTCAGACAATGAGCTGCTGGATTCTCCTGATGAAGAGGAGGACAGGGTAATATCAGACAGTGAGATAGTCCATGAGGAGGACGAAGAGGAGATGGAAAGCCGAGTAAGAGGTTCAGAATTGGAGGGGGAGAGGGAAGAGGGGGATGAGGTGGTACCTGACTTTGTCTCAGACCCAGAGGATGAGGAGCCTGTGGGAGAAATGGAAGGGATGGGACAGGAGGATGAGGCCATGTTACTCATGGAGGTGGATGATGACCATCCAAAGGGGGACCAGTTGGATGGGGAAAGAGAGGAGCAAGAGGATCGAGTCATTGACACACCTCAGTCTCCAGACTCCGAGCCAGAGCAGGGCAAGAGCTTCATTGCTGAAGAGGATGGAGATGATAGGGAGGAAGTATACAGTGACTACCGAAAGAAAGCCCCAGCAGAGCCTCAAACAGTTAAGGTGGATGAAGAGGAGGAGGAACACAAAAGTAAGGCTGAAGAGGAAGAGGAAGATGAAATGATGAGGGCTGAACAGAGAAGGAGAGCTGTTGCAGTGAGGGATGACTCGGTATCTGTTTCCCGGGAGCTGGATGAGCATGAACTGGATTACGATGAGGAGGTCCCAGAGGAACCCAGCATCCCTATTCATGAGGAAGAGGAAGATGATGAAGACACAAAAGCAGAGGGAGAAGTAGAGGAGAGTAAGGAAAAGAGCAGTAAGAAGGAGAAAAAAACAATCCTTCCTCCATCTCCTACAGACAGTGACATCAAGAGGACGGATGACTCGAAAGGCCCTGAGAGGATGCATAGAGATTCCTTCAGAGACAAGAAGAAGGATGAAGATGACGGAGAGATTGATGAAGGAGAGATTGACGTAAGTGATCCTAGTTTTACCAGTAGTTGTTTGTTAATCAGCGTGTGGTGATTGGCCATGTGCAGATAAATGGTGAAAAAAAATACCCTTCATATTCCGAATGTTTTTGTGCCTGTAGGGCTGCATGATATAAGAGATACACCATCTTCAATTTTCTTGGCCGATCCCACATAGACAGACATTTGTATATTTATAATAAAACGTAGACTATTGGATAATTCTTAAATTGTCTTCAAAACTGCACCAGATTACAGGATCTTCTCTCACTCTCACTTAAACAAGTCTCAAAATAAAGCTGTTACTGGACAGAGCTTCTTTTATCTACAAATGGTATCCTACTGAAAATGAATTGCAGTATATTCCACTATATAACATGTTGTAAGCTATTTTATTCAGTGGCCTGTCAGTGAATTGGTCTAAGTGAATTGAATATGGAATCAGATATATCTGGCACTGATTGGCCAGTTGTCAGTCATTGCTGGTCATACCCAAAACCAGCTGACTCTGGTCCCTGGCCAGTCCATCTGTGCTTCTCAACATATTGAGGTAAATCATATTGTCCTTATTATGACATATTTTTGAACTGCAATATGATTCATCACTAGTGGAAATTAATGTTTTTTGCATCACAGTTTTCATTTTAGCTGAAAAAACATGTTAAAAAAATTATGCGACATTTGTTGCGGTCTGCAATAAACACGTTTCCTTATATCTGATGAACAAGGTATGGAGTCCAGGATATCTTTTAGTTATTCTTAAAAATATATCTCTGTTATTGAAATTAAGAGTGTAAGAACTTGCCCATTTGTTGTGTACTTGTTTGTCTTAATTGTGCTCTTCTAATTGACTTGAATGTTAGTGTTGCTATTAGTACAACCCAACAAAGTCCAGTCCAGTTAATTGCTTTTTAGCTAAACATAGCACAAAAAGAATAAATTTGTCTTTGGTAGATTATTTCTTTGTTGTTACAATGCTTCTCAGCAATAAATCTTGTACTGTTTGAAAGCCTGTTTATTTCCCTTTTTGAATGGTACCACATTTGCATTTGTTTGGATGAGCAGCAGGAGCTAATTATGTGGGTTGCGCCCATGAAAAATTGGCCAAATCTTCTCTGCCAAACAGCTTATTCTGCAATTGACTCTTATTTGGTGTTGTTTGGTGGATTGGATGATTGAAGTCAGAAGAAACAAGACAAACTGGCAATTTAACAATTTATTAGTTTAACAAACAGCTAGTGTGGGGAAGAACCATACACAGCCACAGCCGCCTGGCAGCTGTTCCTCATGTTGGTCACTAGCTCTTTCTTCCCTGTACTCTACTGTGCATTTTACTCTTGAATGCAAAGAAAAAGTAGAGTTAGTGTGAAAAACACACTGGTACAAGTGACTCTGAATAATGACATCCAGACTGGTAAATAATGTTATGATTTGCTATGCTTCGACTCTAAATCGCTCTTTCTCTTTATCAAAGAGCAGCGTAGAACGTATTCAGGAGGCACCTTTTATAAGTGATGTTGACCATCACATTCCCTTGCTATGACAGCGTTGTAGGTGGACAGGTTGAAATTAAACTGAAACGTGCAAATCGCTGCAGTGTCCACATAGGCCAACCTCCTCCCACTCCTCTGAATAGGGTAGCAGAGATAGGTGATTTTTATCACTGGCACCTAATGTAACCCTGTATGAAAGTTCAGTTTCACATACTTGTGATCTCCTTTCAGATTTTAAGATTAAGGCCGTCACTTTCATTTCTGAAAATTTGACTTGTTCATTGATTACGTGTCATAAAATAAACAATGGCAAATTCATATCCCAAAATATTGTTTCAGCTTTTAAATGTGAAATGTAAATCAGGTTCTCTTGAAATGCTATCTAACTAGCATGATTAGTAGGAAGGACTTTGAAATGCTCTAATGTGCCTTTTGTCTGTCTGAGTAGGACGATGACCTGGAAGAGGGCGAGGTCAAAGATCCCTCAGACAGGAAGATCAGGCCACGTCCAATCTGCAGGTTCTTCATCAAAGGTAGGTGGTGACAAGAAGATCTTATTCTTTCCCAGACCCATGGATGCTATTATTTGCTGCAATATGCGTAGTAGTTTATATCGCTATGCATGGATGTGTAAGCTGTTCAGTAACAAAAATTGCTGTGACACACTGGCAAAGATATCTTTCAGGTCATTTAGAAAGAGTATGGCAGTTACCTAGCTTGTCTTCAAGAAACCATGGACCAGTTTATTTCTCAACAGTAAGATGTCTCACTAGGAGTTGTCTTCAATTCTGACACTTTTTAGTCAATTTGAACGTTGCGATGGAATGTTACAAAAGAGGAGGATGTTTCATTCTGTTTCTGAGGATTGCCTTGACAGATACAAGTAAAGATAACAAGCTGATATACAAAAGCACAATGACTGACGTTGGGCTGTTTTTGACTTGATAGACAGTGACAAGACATTAGTAGTGACTTCACTATGATTGAACATAATAACAATCTAACATTGTAATAACATCTGGAATCATGTTGGAGACCATGTGAGAATTGTTGCTGTTTGTGTTATCTATTGTTATGCAGGTTGTTTTATAGCAGGTGGAGCCGTTGTACTCAATATACATTTCAGTTTCTTTCTCTACTGCCCATAGTAAGATGTACTCAATAAGGATTGAAGTACTTGAAATTACGTTGGTTAAATTGGTTGGTTGATTGATTGTCAGGAATAAATACACAGATTCACCATTGTTCTATTTAGAACTAATCTTTAAGGATGGATAACAATTCTCCAAATTCACAATTTGATTTGACTTTTGATTTGAAAAAAGAAAAGAAGAAAAAATAATTTAATGTAAACCAAAAAACATAAATTACTATCCTTCAGTGTTTCAACAATAAAAGAAAGAAATTCAGTTTGTCACAAAATTTGGTCTCTCAAATCTCCAAAGGATCTTTGTCAATGTTACCATTTCCATTCAGTTGTTCCTCCTCTAATCAAAAAAGGTTCTGTGAAATATCTTTGACACTGTCCGAATTACCCTTGAACCAGTCAGCTGAATGACACCCCTAGCTAACATTAAAGTGAAACTCTCGCCAGAAAGCAACCAAGGCTTTATTTGTGATGGAATATGAGTCAAACCTTCGTGTAAAAGTATAATTAAGACAACAGATGCACTTTTAAGATTTACCGTAGTTTCGTTTTCGGGCAAGCTAATTTTCAATGGAGTGCGGGGCACTGGAATGCTAGCATCAAAATCTGATAAAGGAGGAAGGAGGTCCACCATTACTCTCCCGCCTGTTAGGTCACACTCAGGGATCTTTAGTAAACTCTGCGTACACAAACATTGTTCTCAATGCTCGTGTTCATGTGTAGAGATGCTGGTGATACTACGAGCAAAGTTTCATGTTGTGACAAGCATAAGAGTGCCCCTGCACTCCTTTGAAAATTAGCTTGCCCGAAAACGAAACTAAGGTAAATCTTAAGTGCCTCTTTCATCGTAATTCTGCTTTTACATGAAGGTTTGACACATATTCAATCACAAATAAAGCCTTGGTTGCTCTTTGGCGAGAGTTTCACTTTAATGTCTGTAAATGTGCAATGTATTTTTGATTGCTAAAATTTTGTCAGCTATGGTTTTGTGTCAACTAATTTGCCACTCAATTTGTGGGTGTTTACAAGAATGCACATTTTCAGTGCTTTTCTCCAAACAAGTAGCCTTCATGACAAAAAGAAATGTTTTTGTTGTTTGGGTAACTGCCTGTTTTGCCAATTGCCTGCAAATTATTTAAACCATATGATTACATTTTCTTTCTTCCAGGTAACTGTACTTGGGGTATGAACTGTAGGTTCATCCACCCTGGAGTCAATGACAAAGGTAACTATTCTCTCATCAGTAAGCCAGACCCCTTCTCACCAAATGGAGCGCCTCCAGGAGGACCACACCCACTCATACCCAATAATCCCTGGGTAAATTTCACTCCCACTACTACTATTTTTATAGCACTGATATGAAGACGATCATATTATTATTATTATTATTATCATTATTATTATTATTATTATTATTACTATTAACTTTGTGAAACAGTAGGCTTTTGCTTTTGAAGAAGTCTCTGTCTGCAGTTCTAGTGACACTATCACTGGGTCTCCGTATCTCTCTGTGAGCATATATGCCAATATTGAGAAACTGTGAATTCATTTGTCACCTTTTCAGGCTGGACCTGCAGTGGAGGAGCTCCCTCCACCCCCTCCTCCTGTGGAGCCTCCTGTGGAGAGTGCCTGGGAGAGAGGGCTCAGGCATGCCAAAGAGGTACATGCTGTCTGTTAGCTTAATAACGGTACAAGCAGAAGAGCTTATAATTTGCAGGGTTTGCAGTCGATAAAGCATTATTTTCATGCTGGTGTATGCATGTACGCGTCGTTTGTGTAGTTTTTTTTAAAGGTGAGAGGGACAAATGTGTCAATTTAGCTTTACCAACAAGCTGTTTGTTACCTGTCTGCTCAAAGCCTCAGCTCTAACTGTATTATACACTCTGTTGACAGTTCATCAGGTACACCTAGCTAAAGTTTCTATGTTTGTTTATATTTTAAACAAAATGTTCCCTATGGTTCTGTGTCCAACAGGTCCTGAAGAAGGCCACCATCCGTAAGGAGCAGGAGCCAGACTTTGAGGAGAAGCGTTTCAATGTGACCATCGGAGAAGACGAGAGAGAATTTGACAAAGAGAACGATTTCTTCCGAGAACGCAGTTACCGTATCATCAGAGAGTATGTCTTCTTCCCTTTGAAGATTTAGCACACTGTTTAGTGATCTAAAGTGAATGACGTGTCTAAGTTAAGCGTATGCCGTGTTCAAGTCAACTGGGCGCAAAGTAAGGTGCATGGTGTAGAGGGGTTGTATTTAGACTCTTAATTAGACATGGGTGTGTTTTGGGTGTAACAAAAATGAAATCCATCAGGATGCCATCTCCCATTCCCTTTTAAGAGCCAGGTGCACCAGGACCTTGAGCATAAAAATGGTGGCAGTCATCTTCAGACAGGTATGAGGTCCTCAGCTGATGGACCCTCTGCCTCTGCTACCTCATAGTCTTCAACAACTCCATTTAAGAGCATATGGTAAAACTGACTGATGTGAAGGAAGGGGGAGCGCTTGTGCTCATCCCTCTGTGTGTGCGGATTTCAGTCCATGGATTAGGCGGTAAAGTTCATAAAAATTATCATTCTGATCATCCTGAGCTTAAAAGAGGAAATTATTAATGACATTACCTGCAGCAATCACCCAGCAGCAGAATTATATATGTTTATCTTTACTTTAACATGAGCATTTGTACACGAGGAACAGCTGATTAACTTCTTGGATTATTTAAAACTCCTGGCTTGCCAATAAGATCAGTTAGTATTTCATGTTAATGTATGTTACATCAATTGGTAAAAAAGTCCAGGTTCATACAATAAAATGGTTTGGCTTGAAGCAGCTATCCTGATAAATTTGGAGACTGGGTCTTAAAATATTTGTTGGAGAGTTTCCTCTTCAGCTTTTAGTTTGGCTGTTTAAATGTGCCACAGTATTTGTTACAGTGACATTGCTGCACATGAAAATGTTTGAAAGGCCTCAAGATGGCAGTGTGGCATCAGTGCACCTAACCTAACCTCACTTTAAGACCAACACACCCAGGAGCGCACAGGTGGAGCATAAGCACATGTGAGGTAGGCACTGGGCGTAAAAAAAAAAATGATAGCTTCGGTCTGAAACTAGCAAGGACTGGCACACAGTTCTCCCCTTTGCTCCAGGCATTAGACAGAGCCCACAGTGTCATTGATGCTAAGCACCGGTCTCAGGTAGAACCTTTTATCCAGGGAGTGTGGTCCTTGCACACAAATATTTCTGTGTGTAACAATTATTCAGGTTGAAGTTAATATTTTTCGATGAGCTAACATAACTCTTTTCCTGTTCAAACCTGAAAGCTATAATTATTTTGTCACATTGTATCTGTAACATCAGCTGTACAATCTGTTGTTAGCTGACAACTTTTCTTTAACATGATGTAGATCCCTTGTGCGTTATTTGACAGTCTAATGAGAAATGCTGTTGTGTTTCATCATGACAGTACATCAAAGAATAGTGTTGTTACTTAACGTATCCATGTAACAACACGTCTTATAGGAGCATGCTCTCTGAAAAATGTTTTCTTTGTTTTTTGTTATTTATTATTTTTTAAAAATTGAATTAACACTTGGTTAAAACCATTTTACCAGTTACACCACACCAGTCTCAAATCTCTGTATAAATATTTGTACTAAGGGGCCATCTTCTCTGTAACAAAAGGCTTTATTTTCTGCTGGCGCAACCAGTCACAGCAAACTTTGCCATTTAAATTAACACACAATTAGTGGGGAATACACAAACTAAATATGATAGATAAATTGTCATTAATGCTATTTTTTTTTTTTTCTCTTTCAGTGAAATGGACTTCAGAGATCCTTTATATGGGTAAGTGCAGACTAACAGATTCATAAAACTCTTAACACCTCACCTATGCCCCTTTCATCTATCAACTCCGGACAATATGCGGAGAAATCAGATTATGATATTGTCAACATTTGCTTGTTAACGCATGCAGCACATAACAGGAGAGTGTTCATGTTAGGTGTGTTCACACATGTTGGGAAAACCCTGTACAGTTTGAGGGAGGGGCACTGCCTGGGTAGGAGTCTACAAACTTCTCTATAATGATTTACCTGCAATATCAACGAGAATGGAAAGTAATATACAGGCAAACAGAAAAGAGTAGCACAAAGATCCCACGTGGAAAGAAAGATGCAACATTTTGGATATCTGTTCAACAGCAGCGTGAGTGGGTCATATAGAAGGGCAAGATTCTTACCAAATGTTTTGCAGAACTTGACGGGCAGTTTAAATGCCGTTATCTCACGTCCCGGTGTTGAAATGCCCATTTGCTCGTTTTGAATTCACTTGGGTCAGTTGTCTGCTTTCCACACATGTGGCTCACTCAGATTTAGCACTAGGGAGCTGGCAGGTTGAAGCCCGGGGTAATAATGGTGGTCACACATATAGCTCCTCTGGCCAATATCTGGATAAATCCAGAGTTACAGTCCATGTGTAAAAAGGGGTTTGGTCAGATCTGTTCTTTATTAGAACCTGAATCTTCACTCGATCATAGTGTAGACAGATTTTTATTGTCATTGTTTCACAAACACAGAAAAAAAATTGTGCAGAGATAATAATCCACAACCGTTAGCAGATTGGCTCTGCTGTACTGTACATTAGCAGCTGTTAATGTGTCTGGTTGCCCTGACATCTTGGAAGAATGAATGTTTTTTAATCAACTGTTGAATAGAACATTGCTCAAAAGTTTTGTCATGCTTAAACAGAGCATCAATATTTCTGTGCAGCTTTTTTTTCCAAAGTGAAATTATTCATGAAACAGTGATGTTCCATTCAGTGACTTCAAATTTAAACAGCTAAAACATAATGAACATATGTACACTGTCCTGTATCAGTCTGTAAAAGGACATACGTCAAGCAAAAAGAAAATCAAGAAGTAAAGAATAAATTGATTTGTGTGCTAAATGAACATCCTAGTAACCTTTTCTGTGCAATTTCTCAACTATTTCACCCTGCAGTGACCCATATGCTGATCCATACTATGACTATGAAATGGAGGCCCTATGGCGAGGTGGCCAGTATGAAAACTTCAGAGTGCAGTACACAGAAGCTCCTCTTCCATATCCCTACACTGTGAGTAGCGGTCTGTCTCTTTAACGTCACAGGTTTTATTACTATAGCGTGTGTCTGTTGTTTTCTCGGAACTGTTAGAAACACGTCAATAAGCCACATCGCTACTGCTTGACATGGTCCCTGGCACAAACTGTAGTCAGTTCTGACTCAATCCCACATACCCCAGAATTAATCACTCAGGCACCAAATCTTTATAAAATATTCCCCACTGTATACACTCTTTACCCCTGATGGAGAAACTTTTTTGCAAGGCTACATTCGCTAGGCTCTTTCAGTCCCTTCAGGATGTTACAATGTTGCGGTGCTAATCTCTGTGAATTCTGATAAACCTTGCAGTTTTGTCCATTTTTTTTTTTGTTTGTGTGTGTCTTATAGTATTGAGTTTAGTAGGAAATAGAGGGTCAGGGCCATGCCACAAACAGGGTAGGGAAGCCAAAAAGTATAGACTAACACTGTTGATTTTGGTCTTTTAAAGAGATTAATTTACTATAAGGAAACATGTAGTATGTCAGTCTGAGAGTTATCCCTGTAAATGTGTTAGCAAATAGCATGTTTTTGCTGAAAACTGAGCATATCTGCCGCTACAGGATCGTGAACGCGACCGCGACCCTCGGGAGCGTAACCGGGACAGAGAGAGGGAGAGAGATCACCGCGAAAGGGAACGCCGACAGAGAGAGAGGGAGCGAGAGAGAGAGAGGGAGCGTGAGAAGGAGAGGATGCGGCGGAAAGAAGAATGGGAGAGGGACCGGATCAAGCGGGATGAGAAAGAGAGGCCAAGGATGCGTCCTCCTAGAGATGCAAGAGAGAAGAAAGATGAGGACAAACTGAAAACACGGTCGCCTCTCAGTTTGCCACCCAAGTAAGTCAAATTTCAATTGGCTGGATTGAATTTGCTTAAAAAAAAGTAATTGGGGGAAAATAATTGGTCTCACTAATGTATGTTAATTACATTTAAAACCGTCTTCTTGCCAGGCAGTTAGTTAAAGCAGTGACTAAGTGTTGCAGGGCAGCTGTGGCCCAGTGGTAGGGCCAGCAACTTGTTATCAGAACTGGTTCAATTCCCCTGGTCTGCATGTTGAGGTGAAGTGAAGGCCCCTAACTGCTCCTGATGTGCTGGTCGGCACCTTGCACCTTGCCATCAGTGTATGAATATATGTATGAATTACTGTAAGTCAGTTTGGGCAAAAGCATTTGCTATTGCAAATTTGATTTGAAAAGGTACATATTTTTCATGGAATCATTATGCTTCAAATGTAAAAAAAAAAAAAAAAGGTCACTGCTGGCTGGTAACTGTGTTTTTATAAGATTTCAGATTAATGTCTTACTGCCATCTTACTCAATAATTTTAAAATCATTCACATGTTTGATTTAGTTGCTAATGTCATCATTCTTCTAGCCTGTATTGCCTGCAGTGGTTTAAGGTTTGTGATTCAGCTCTGAGAGTATATTTTAATAGTGTACTGTGGTATTGAAGCCATAAACTGCACATCTATGAAATCCGACATTAAACTTCCACAGAGAGGAATCTGAAAAGTGAAATGAAAATGTGATCATCACTGAAAATTGAGAGACAGACAGAGAGAGACAGAGATCATATTACCTTTTGTTATACCTTATGGGATTACTTGCCCCACTTCCTTTTTGTTTCATTCCTTCCTCAAAGGAAACAACCTTTGATAGGAATAAACACTGAGGGCCAAAAATAGCTCCTGTGTTATGATTCTATTTTTAGCTCCCAGTTGTGCTCTGAATGTTTGCTTTTGCATCACACCTGTGGAATTTCTCATTCACTTGGGGACACGCGTCTTTTGTACTTGCGTGTGTACACATTTGTTTTCATTGAATGGTTGATAATATTTTTATAATTCCAAATATGTGTTATTTTAATTTGCCTTTGCTACATGTGATATTAACCTTCAAAGTGTGAGTGCTGTTATTGTCTAAAGGCAGTTTCTGTTGTACAGTAATAGTAAACCAAAACATAGTCGTCAAAGTGCATTCTTTATTAGACAGCAACCAGCACAGAGATAGGACTCCTTCCAGCTTTCATTTAAAGTTTTGCAATAGAGGAAGTTTTATTCAAAGTGGGAAATGCCAGTTATCTTTTTCATTTCCTCCAACAAATATTTAGAGACAGGCTTGAAGATAAACAATATAATCTTGCTGGGTTTTTTTTGTTTATTTTTTAAAGTAAACATTTACCTCCCTTCTCGGGAAATCACATACATGTTGAAGGTAGCTTGAATAATCGAACAGGTCATTGCTAGAGATGCACCGATCAGGATTTTTGAGGCCGATCACCAATCACTGAAAGCAGTATCTGCTGATCCCGATATTGCCGATCACCGATCACAGCGTCAAATCCATAAATTCTTCTATATTGTTGTCTTGTGTAACTTTCATATATTTAATTAATGATTCTTCTTACACAACATTGACATTGTAGTATTAAGTATAAGAATTAGGAGATGAGAAAGTATCATGAATTGACCACCGTTTTATTGCAGGCTGAGGCAATGTGCAATATTTCACACTCTAGAGACTCTCTTAGAGACAACTTGGACTCAGCTTACACAGAGGAACTGTAGCTTACTAGTGGGAATGCAGTCAGGGTGGGAATTTTGTCATTTTAGGGGCAAGTCCATTTGGCCTTCACTTCACATGGATTATGTATTAAAACATTTTTTTAATACCAATATCAAGTTAATGTTACATTAAGTAGGGTTAGGGTGAGGTGATTTTTGTGACACCACACTGAATATTAGTGTTATTGAATATTTCTCCCAATAGAAATTCCCCAAAATTATGGCAAAGCACATTTTTTCCAAACAAAAAATTGTAGAATAACCAGCAGGAGACCACTGATGTGTGGAGTGATTTTGGTGACACTACACTCTGAATAATAGTGAAGTTATTGAATTTTTTGTAGTTTCTCTTTTCGGTGTTGCACTTTGTAGACGGTCCCTGCGCCCTCGTCTCACAGCTGGCTGATCACAGACCAGAGTTAATGTCCAGACGCTCGTTCTGATTAACATACGGTTGTAGCTTGTTGTCTATTGTAGTACGGTAGGAAAGACCCGTTGTTTGTGTTTTAACAAGGCTTCACTTATGAGTTATTGATCCGGTAAGTTTGAATCTGTGAATATATTTCCAACTTTACCGGACTAAATCCTACCACATAAGTCAGTTACGTCTCATGTCAAAACCGGCTGCACTCGCTTTCGCACCTGTGCTGTAAGTTTCGTTCTTCTGTTTTGAGACGCTGCTGCTGTTTGAGAGGTTTTCACGTGAGATCATCGTGATGATGAGACTCCACCTGCGCAAACCGCGGACTCACTGAAGTTACTGTGAGTGACTACTGTGCACTAGTGATGGAACGGCAGTTCTTTTTACTGTGCTGAATCTCTAGAATCCGTTCATTAAAATGATTCGTCCAAAAGATTTGTTCACCGAATCGTTCAGTGCTCTCCAACTCCCTGAACTGATAAGCAGCCAAAGGATCTGTCATTCAGTTCATTAATCAGCCCTGAGGTTCACGTTCACTTACTGAGGGACGGTGCGTTCACGGACTATAGTACACAATCATTCGCGGGAGACGCAGCGCTGCTTTGAGTGGTATACATGCACTAAAATTATTACACAGTGAATGTGTCCTCTGTGCACAGCAAAATCACTTAACATGATGCTACACGGATGTTAGCAACACAGCGCTAATTTTAGCAGTACGGTTACTGAACGTGAATCAACTCCTCTGCCCTGAGTGAGTGACTGACTGACACAGCGCCACTTTTGGCACAGTACGTGAACGAGAATCACGTCCTCAGCGACGTGAATCACGAGTGAGTGACAGCGTGAGGGACCTGCTGAGGACGTGAATCACGTTGGCGCTGTCATTTATTTTCTAATGCTAAGTATTTACAGCAATTCAGTTTAATCACAATTTGTTAGTACACTCAAAAAAATGCAAAATTTGCAGAGAGAAAAGATAATACGTTAAGAAACTAACCTTATTTTTTAAAAACTAGCGAACATATTCACGTTCCAACCCATGACAACTCAGAAGTCATTACTACATAAAGGTTGGGCAGTATTGGTTTCATGATAGTCACCTATGTCCAGTTCGGCCACGACATAGTTGCAATTCAATTTAATATTGATCGATTCAATATTGATTTAAATGCTTCGATATTGATTCAGTAATAATTATTAATAAACAATTACCTGTTGATAATTTTTAAATTAGAAAAAGTAATCTTAAATTATAAATCTTTCCTCTAGGAAGTTCTAGTTCGAATTGAACTGAATTGAGCGGGGACCGAGAGGTGGCCGGCAAGGGACAGCGGGTGGTCGGGGGCCGCTGCTTGCCTGAATCGATTCAGAGGATTTTCTGAATCAGTATTGAATTGGGAAAAAATATGTTGCAATGCATTGATGAATCAATATTTTTAACCACCTCTACGAGAGTTGTTTGGTTGTTGCTGCTGTTTACAGTGGCTTGCAAAAGTATTCATACCCCTAGAACATTTCCACATTTTGTCACATTTCAACCACAAACGTCAGTGTATTTTATTGGGATTTTATGTTTTGGGGTTTTTTGTTTTTTTTCAAATAAAAAAAACAGAAAAATGTGGCATCCAAAAGTATTCAGTCCCCCTGCGGCAATACTTGGTATAACTACCTTTCGCTGCAATGACAGCAAAAGTCTTTTGGGGTATGTCTCTACCAGCTTTCCACATCTAGAGACTGGAGCTGTTTAAAGTTTAGTATCTCATACTATAAAGATCTGAACATACTGACATGATCTTGTCACTCGTCTTGGTATTGGTAATAATAATAGTAACGGCATTTCAACACTGTAATGAACTGTACCCTATTCCTGGACCAAAGTTTGAATATTGAACTAATTAGTTTGTCTTGCAAACAAATGCCACTGTGTTCTTTCCTTCATGTTTATGTCCATCCATGTTCACTAAAATGTTGGCCAATGAATTATTTAAATTGGCACAAAAATGGTCACCCCGAAGATTTCAGAATAAACTACAAAGGATTTAATTATTGTTATTGTTATTTGTCTCCAACTGGCATTGATCATGTTTACAATCTCCTCAGTAGGCCAATGGAACCTCCCTCAAAGAAGGAGGTTGTTCCAGTTATGAGGCGACCAGATGAGTGGAAGGACCCGTGGCGTCGGTCCAAATCACCCAGGAGACGTCCCGGGCTGGGGTCCCCGCCACGAGGTCGCAGACGACATAGGCCCTCAGGCTCCTCCGTCTCTCTGTCCAACTCCTCCAGGTATGAAGTCTTCCTATAAGTCAAGATATCATGTGTCTTCATGATGGGGGGGACAAGTGTTCTTGAGTTGAAAAACAAGCAGCATGTATTATCAACTTCTGCTTTAACAACTTTTAAGTATTGGTTAAATTAAGACACGATTTGTTCAAATATGAAAGAGATTCCTTACCATTCTTGTTTGATTTAGGACTCAGATGCTTAGCAGTCCCAATTCTCTATTGACATTTCTTACTATAAAGCAAGTGAAGCCAATCTGTCTGTCTTTCTCTCTCTTTCTTTTCTTTCTGTGGTTGGCATATCTTGAGAACCAATTATCCAATCCACTTCATACCTGGCAAGTGTGTTATTGAGGACTAGGGGTGTGAAACATTGGCAGTGTCAAGATTCCATTCGTTATGATTTGATTTCTATTTGTGGGTGTCCAGACTGATTCAGAATTGATTTTTGATTCAAAACGATTCTCGATTCAAAATTGTTTAACAATTGAACTAATAGAAAAGGGGTAAGTATTTTCAGTGTTTTGCTCCAGTTTAATGTGTGCTAAACCATTCACTGGTGTCCTTATTCTGCTGAAATAAAACACGAGACACAACTGTAAATTAAGATAAACATTCTGCAGCCTTGTATTTTAAAAAGCTAACAGCAGTAGTTAATGAATTAAGGAATTTGAAAGCATGCATGCTTTTATGTGAACAACAAAATAAGGGAGTGTGCTCTGCTGTGTTATTAACATTGCAAGTCCAGCACTGAGAGCAGTGTGGGGGGGATCTATCATTGTATAGTACAACATGCTGAGCAGAGTTTTTTAAGGAAACACAGGCTGAGCATAGTTATTGTCTTCACCAAGTTTTTGTTGAATGCTGCGGTGTGGGTTTGTCAGCTTTTTTTTTTTTTTTGTAACCGCTGCTCCATTCTGTTAATGTCACGTCATAACATCTCGGCAACAACAACGGCACAAAATTATTAACGTCATAATATGAAAATGCAAAAAGCGGTTTATATACATTTTTATATGATATGTTTTTAACAGTTGGGATGAAGATCTGAATAAAACTACTCCCTGACATATTTAGGGGGCCAAGCCCGAGGGGCCGAGGGAACGCGTATGCTTGCATAGAGGGTCCGACATCCACCCACCACAGTCTCAAAAAATCCTGTGGGAAACACTGTATACTTATATATTACTTATGACAAAATAACCACACCGAGCGTCCGTTTGTCCGTCCGTCCGTCCCCGGGCTCCTCACCGTCAGCCGGGGGACGGATGGACAGATGGACGCTCGTCACCCAGCCAGGGGACGCTTTTTTTACGAGAAGACCGCGGCAGCCCACAAACACCCGCTATAAAGCAGCTAACATTGAAAATGAGCTAGCAGTATAGCGGCGCAGTGCCGCTGTTCACGGGAGGTCCAGCTATCGGTGGAGAGAGCAAGGTAGGGTGCTTTCCTCATTTCGTTTTCAATATCCCCCCGGCATACTTCATAAAGTTCTGGGATCACTTTACTACTAAAATGGGTGCGGGAAGGTGAGCCTAAACAATGTGCTGCTCTCTTGCCTCTGCTCCTGAGGGGGTCACACTGCATGCGCGGCTGCGTACCGAAAATGCCGTTGTTTGCCGGTTCGGTAAAATACCGAATATTGTTGCATCCCTAATATACATAAAACAGCACATATACCTGATGGTAAACCCTCTTGTGTCACAAAGAAGCACAACTATATAAATTCTTAATTTTTTTCCCCCTATGAACCTGTTGACCCCCCACTCCTACAGACTGGAGAAGACCCCATCCTTGTATAGATCCTGAAACGTCTTGATACCTTTTCTGTGCCACTGAGAAAAAGTTGAGTCTGTCAGTGAGGGTAGGACTAGCATTTTTTATTAACTTCAGCGATTCTAACTAAAGAAGTGGCATTTCCTGTGCCTAGTCTACTTCTAGATAAAAGTCAACTAGCATATTTTTAAGGTAGAATTGTCTTTGTATTTCCCTTGCATTTGAAGGTGTAGTTTAAATTTAGGGATGACCGATACTGATGCTGGCATCAGGTATCGATACTGATGCTGGCATCAGGTATCGGGCCGATATTGTGCTCCTATGGTCATACCCATACTCACATGCAACACACCGATACCACTTTATAGCATTAGGTCGTACATTGCATGAAACTGAAGACCGCAATCAGAGGGCAGCTTGTCATTTCTTGTTGTTTCACACAGGCGGTCGATGGTCTGAGTTTGGACCCAGACGAGATCCTATACAGACCTGGACCTATAGTCAATACATTTTTAAAGTATTTAAAATTTTGGCGGAGCGCTTCTATGTTGACGGTGCCGCCAGTTTAGTGGATCAGGAAATCCACTGACCAAGCATGCGAGTTAAGCTATCCCACATGCTACCCAGCCAATCAAATCGGTGCATTTTAGGCAATAAACATTACGTCTCTGAATTAGAGCTGTCCCAAACGATTATTTTTCAAACAATTAATCTAGCGATTATTTTTTCGATTAGTCGACTAATCTAACGATTAATTTAACGTTACATGACCAAACAAAAGTAACGTAGTAACTGTAACTGTCGTTGGTAACTTATATGAGGGAAAAAAATACCACAGTTGTAGGCGGAGCAGCGTCTGTCCTCCCACCTGTCCTACCAACTCTTCACATCACACATTTAATTTCTGCCCGAAAAACAGCGTCTGTCACCAGCATAAACCTTTAACTCACTCAAGTGGTTGTGTTGATAGAAATCACCGCGATGGTCAGCCCTCCCGACCGAGACTAGTGAACTTTCCCCCAGAAAACAGCTTTCGTCCCCACAAGTGACAGATTCACGCAGCTACCTGTTTACTGATGGCGATTATGTAGTAATGTAATTTAGCACGAAAACGTAACTCTTTCCCCTTCCAGGATGTTTAGGGGGCCGGGTTTCTGTGTGGATTACATGGCAGTTCGTCTTTATTCCAGCGGTGCTTCGCTCTGTGTGAACGAAAAAACGGCGAAGAATTGATGAACCGCCGCTGCAGCATTAATGCAGCGTCTCTGTGTGAGAGAGGCTATTCTCAGCCTCCGCAGGTACTACCACTTCCTGTTTGGGACGACGCGCCGACGCAAATTATTCATGCCGACGAATTTATGTAGTCGATTACGTCGACGCGTCGTCCCAACCCTACTCTGAATACAGACAGCTGAAAGAGGTGAAAAGCGAATGACAGACAGAAAGATGAGTGAGCGATACAGGGAGAGAAGACTGAGACATGTGAGCTGGAAGTGTAAAAAAATAACTTCACATGGTGCTCTCTAAGAGCTAATGTTCCCCCACAGCCGCTTTGATTTTTGGACAGTACAAAAAGCCTTTTACTGATGGAGAGGCTGTCAAGGAGCGCATGAGTGCAGTAACTGTAAGTTCTTATTTAAGATGCACAATTTTTAAGAAGTTATTTTATTCATTTTAAATGTGGAGACTATGCAGTTGTTTGAGATATTAAGTTATCAGTGTAATAAGTTTCATAGTTTAATTTGTCAAATTTCATTGATATGACAGACGTATAAGACAATGTGAATGTGGCGTTTTTTTGTTGAAACAGGAAATTATGATTATTTATATTTATTTTTGTTCAATTTATTATCATTTGTTGTAACAAGCAGAGAAGCAAATAAATCTGTCTTCCAATTCAGTGCATCTGTAACCTTATAGTTATTTTCGTGGTATAAATATCGGTATCAGTACTCGGTATCGGCAAGTACACAAATGAAAATACTTATACTCAGTTTGAAAAAATGGTATCAGTGAAACCCTATTTAAATTAGTGTAAAACAACTAAAAAAAACAACAACTGGCGGCTGCTTTAGAGAGTGAGTCGCTTCCAGTATGTGTCAGAGGTACAAGCATGGTGCTGCAGTCACAGAAAAGTGTATTTTATTATTACTGTAGTCAGGTATAAAGTTTGTAGAGTTTGTTACTGAAATGATGCATGTCATTTGCTGCCACAGAAGAGAAAATAAAAATCACTGTTCATGTAACAGTATTACGACATTGTCCAGCATTTTTGACAGCAGAGTTAATCTGGTCAGATTTTCCTATAAATCCTTCTACACAAAAGACCCCCGTCCTTTACTGGCAGAATACACTTTTGTTTGTGTAAGAATTGGGGACAGGCAAAAATACTATGTTTGATTATTCTTTTAAAGGAGCTGTTCATTAATCTTCTAACCTGTGTGTGTGTGTGTGTGTGTGTGTGTGTGTGTGTGTGTGTTGCAGGTCTTCATCTCGCTCTTCATCCTACACAGGTTCTGGGTCGTCTCGTTCTCATAGTCGCTCCTCCTCGTTCAGTTCCTACTCCAGCCACTCATCCCAGCGCAGCTCTTTCAGTGGCAGCCGCTCTAGGTAAACATTTAGTGTGTGTGTGTGTGTCTACATGTATCTAACTACACCTAGCTGTTGAATGTCATGTTCAGTGACTAAGCAGCACACAATCAGAGAGTCTTTAATCTACTTCTGTTCAATTTACAGATGTTTAGCCTACTAATCTCCCTCCCTCTTGTTGTTCAGCAGACTACCAGGGCCACAAAAATCTTTGTTAGCATAACTCACATGTTATTATTTCCTACCCGTATGTTCAGTGGTTGTCGGGTATTAATGGGTTGACACGTTATTCTCAAAGTTGGTTTGTAAAAACAAACTGACTGACTGTGAGCTACAGTTTCTCCAACGTTAAACTCTCTGTCACTTTGGCTGTCACAGCTGTAGTGTCTCTGGGTGCATTAGTTGAAGCAGACAGGTTGGGTGGAAGCATCAGGACAGCTCCCCCTCAGACAGCCTTCCTATTTGCTCCACCTAACTAGCTCAGAGACACCGCAGCAAGAGTGATTCCGGAGGACCGGTGTCAATGTGAAGAGTGTTTCCCTGCAAAACTACAGCTCAAATACAACTAAAAAGAGACAGTTTGCGTCAAGCATGGAAAACGGAACCAAGAAGCCAACCAGTTAGAGGCAGAGTCGGGCAGGTCATATGAGAACTCCATGTGAATAACAATAAATGCTACATAACTGTTGGATGTGTAAATAAGCTACTGTATCTTAACAATTTCACCATATCAACTTAAAAGGTGAATAGGTGTCAGTGTTAGGATCAAACTTGTTTCTCCTGCCCCCAGTAGGCCAAGGATAGTTTGCAGGTGCAGTTCCAGCAGTATGCCATTTTCCAACTGTACTTTTGTATTATAATAGACAGGAAAATGTACACGGTCTGATTACCATCTACTGTATTGACTTCTACTGTATTTGTGGTGTTAAAAAATCATGTGACGTGAATTATTTTTGAAATTAACAACACTTTCATGACCTTTGTTGATTTATAGGTCTCGATCATTTTCTACATCTCCCTCCCCAAGTCCAGCTGCACCAAGGAATGCTAAGAACAAACCAGACGCTCCTCCTGTGTTAGCTAAAGGGTAACTCTTACATCCATTAAATCCATAGTCAGTTATGCTTATATGATATTCTTCCATCCTTGTATCTCTCTTAAATACATATTTCAATCAATTGATTTTTTTCCCTCTAACAGTAAATAATGTAACTCATGGGGGACTTAGAATTATGAGGTTTGGGGTTGTTCCCACATCACATTGCTTCATCCCTGTGTACAGAGTGTTTATTGATTATAAGCTAGAAAATTGCATGTGCTCTGTTGTAGGTATGTTAGTTGTTAGCACATGCCTGGCCATCACTGTCTGCATGCCTTCTTCCTCCCTAAGCATGCCGCTGAAGCCAGGTGCCATGCCCCCTCCTCGCAGAGACAAACTTCCCATGAAGAAAGCTCCCAGTCCTCTTCCACCCAGTGGACCACAGGGCAGGCCTTCCAAACCCCTGCCAGAGGGAGGGAAGCCTCCCACCAATCCCCGGGAGCCTGGACGTGCAGGTAGCGGTGGAACAGCGAGACCCCTGCCCCCACGGGAACCTGGAAAACCTCCCAACCCAAGAGAAGACAGGCGGAAAGAACGGCAGCAGCGCCCTCCTCGGAGGTAAGTGTCCCACTTTCAAGTTGGTGTTTTTTGAGGTGGGTCTTAAATTCATTTGTCTAAATTTAGGGCCTTGAAAAGTCTTAAATTTGTGGAAATTGTCTTAAAATGGTCTGAATTTCATTGCTCAAAGGTCTTAAAAATTGGTATTGGGGAAGAGAAGTATTTTTCACTTGACCACGGGAAAGAATGAGCGAGTGAATGGTTATTACCTCGCCAGTGTGCGTTTGGTTGAGTGTGGAGAGAAGACTGGAGATGACAGCGCAACTCACATCTGGTACTAATGAAAAATGTTTAAACAGTTTTTTTGCTTGTAGCTAACCACTAGTGCTAACGTTAGCCTAGCAACAGAATTTTGCTCTGGTATGGCTTGGCCCAATACTGCCTTTTTGCTGCCATTTGTCTTAGCTGATGGGGAAGTGCTAATTTTCTAGTTTCTAGTTTTAATACAACAACATTAGGACAAGCAAATACAAGGAACAAAAAAGACAAGAAACCAAAGTGCAAAAACAGAGACCAAAAAAGTTTTTAAAAAATGGCCAGTGTCAGAGAAGAAGACCAGGAAGCCAGGGCCAAAGGGGATCAAGGCAGGCCCGCTGTAATGAGGATATCAAACTCCCAGTTCAATGCACCACAGCCACATACAAAAAAGAACAAAGTCATTGTATTTCCTCAAGATGTAGACAAGAAACCATGTCATTCAGCCATTTTTGAAGCAGGGAGGGAAGATTGACTTCCATTCTCTTAAGATGGCCTGTTTTGCAATGACCACACCAAACGTGAGAGCTTGTTGTAAAGCAGAGGGGAGAACTAGTGAGTCATTGGAACAGCCCAGTATCACTAGCCCTTTTTACACAGCATCTCCGCATTAGGAGTGGTGGTTCTGCAATTCTCCGCTGATGGTGATTCACACAGAGCGAAGCATCTCCGTCGTTCCGCCGTGTAATTCACACAGAAAGCCGCCACTGCGGCTCCTAAACAGGCGTGACGGTACACGTCATGTTGATGACGTTGGTGTTTCCCCTGTAAATCTAAACCCGCGGTCAGTTTATAATCATATTGTTGCTGTTGTAATGTGTTGTGATTGAGATACTGACCCACCAAACACCCTGGAAAGTGATGAAGTTGCATTTTTTGTGTTAAATTACATAATTATACATAATCACCATCAGTGAACAGGACGCTGTCTGACTCTGTCACTTGCGGGGACGGAGGCTGTTTTCTGGGGGAAAGTTCCCTGAAGTCTCGGTCAGGAGGTTTTTCTAGGGCTCACCAATAATGCGGCCCTGATACTACCTCCAGAGGCGGATCAGTGCCAGAGCCAAATTTCCCCTGCTTAGAGCAGGACCAGAAAAGATGTCAGAGTCCTGTCAGCTGATTTATATTTATCACAAGTGGTAGAGACAAAAGGGAAAAATCTGTTCAGTTTGGTTTTAGAAAGGTTCAGTCAGTGAATGACTTTAAACTGAAGGAGCTGACGTCTAACATAAATAGAGCATGCTTTTATCCTTTTTAGCCCTTTCTCCTGTAACTCATTTGAGATTATTACACCAGTGTCCTTGATCCACATCTCTTTGATCCCGAGAGAGGGGGTTGCCATGAAAAAGATGTTAACAAACTGGGAGATCACATGTTTGGAGGTGGGAGCTTTGGTCATGCTATCATAAAAAAAACTAGTTGTATTGCGGTCGTATCAAGGCGAATTGCTAAACAAAATTTCTTATTTGCAAACATCAAGCTTCCATCCTTTTACTTCAATGGATGATCTACATGGAGACACACGCGGTGTGCACAGAGGGGAGGGGCTGTGTGTGTGAGATGCGTGAGTGACAGTAGCCCCATACACACTGCCCTTTGAGTGCGGGGATCCTGCGCCAGTTCTCTGCCTCTCCCTCTGTGTGAAAGTTTCAGAGGCGGCAAGGAGTGAAATTTTAATTGTCGATCTGACAGTCTGAAAACTACACAGGTCCTTCCAAAGCGGAAGGTATTAAGGAGACAGGTTGTCAACTCCTGCATTACAGACTTTGTTCAGGTCAGGATGAAGCCTCTGACGCAGTACTTTACATGAGGTGGGCCTATACGCTTTAACTTGCCCCAGAAACCTTGTGTGCATCAGTGTTAGGCATCAAATCTTGAGCAGTTGCCAGTTTCATGATGTGATTTAGGTGCTTATGTGTAAGCCTGGGTGCAGTTTAGTTTTATTCATGCTCTGGACAGAAAAGGCCTGTTCACACAGGTAAGTGGTCCCACACATCCACAAAACTTTACTGAGTTACTGATAAAATGTGTCCACGCCCGCAGAGGCAAATATGTCCTTTAAAACTGAATCACACTGTATGTCAGTTTCCTCAAGTTGGATGTCAACCGGCAGATCTGAAGCCTTGACTGCAGCCCTTTTTACACAGAGATTCCACATTATCGCCGCAATGATGTCTTGCCTTAATGCAGCCTTTGCTTGTTCAAACGGAACCATTTTTTAACCAACAGAGGCATAATGGTACACATCATTTATTTGTTTTTTTTTTGTTTTTTTAGTTTCCTCAGGTTTTCACCTGAAAATGTAACATGTATCAGGCAACTGTTTATAATATTATGGATGCTGTTATAATGTGTTGTGATCGAGATCCTGACCCCCCATGCATCGTGGAAAGTGACAAAGATCATTTTTGGTGTAAATGACATCACATAATTGGCATCAGTTAATAGAAGACCCTGTCTGGGGAGGGGTGCTGTTTTCTGGGGAAAAGTTCACTGAAGTCTTGGTCAGGAGGTTTTTCTACTTGCTAGCTGCTAGAGACAGTAACTACACCAACACAATAGTGGAAGCAGACAAAGACATGGTGATCGACAGGAGCCACCTTGCTTGCTCTCGCTGCTGGGAACAGACAGTGGTTTTTAGGCAGAAATGTGCTGAAGAGTCGGTAGGGCAGACAGGATGACAGCCACTTTTCCATGCATAAATTCAATATTCTATTCTTCATATAAGATGCTGAAGACACTACCTGCAACCACATTACTTTTGGTTGGTCCTATAATGTTGCTTTGTGGGTTGAAGTGTGGGACATTTCTATTTTATTTGATGAGTTAAGGATGTGTTTAATCTTTAGACCAATACACCCCTGCCTTGTGCTGCTGGCATTTCCATTTACCCAGACTTTGTCTTGCCTCTGTTGTTTCTACCTCCGCTGGACTATTCCATCTCTGTAACTTTAACACAGAGGGCGGGATGAAAGACCATGTCAGTAATCTGCACCAGCTTGATAAAATCCTCAGTCAAGCCAAGGTCTTATCAACGCCCATATGAATATGGCCAACTGAGCAACATTTGTAAAGTCTGTGCTCTCATCAGTTGCAACCGAAAAATGCAACAAATGCCTCTCCGGTAAGCTCTAAAATCCTTTCTGCCACAGTGTTTCTTGTCAGGCTGATGTTGCAGGGTATCCGCGGAGTCTTAAAAAGTCTTAAAAAGTCTCTAATTTGACAATCTCAATTTTAGGCCTTAAAAAGTCTTAAATACGTTCATATTTTGCATATAGGTCTTAAATTACTTTTAGTCGGGTCTTAAATATGTACGCTCATTAACCGCTTCCGTCATCGCCTTTTTTGTTTGTTTGTTTGGAGTAAATGTGTTGGTGAGATTCTCAGTCATCTCCGTGTGTTCTTCTGTCTGAAGTATCCAGGAACGTAAGTGGTATTTTGCCGACAGTGCGGTCCGAATTTATCGCCGCACACTTCGCCAGTTCCGTAACGACTTCGAAAGCGGAATCTGCAAGAGGACCCTCAAATTGGGCACACTCAGTGTGAAAGCGCTGAAAAAACACCAGTTAGCTTCTAAAGGTCTACAGCTAAGTCATGTAATCACACACTTCTGTACGCCTTTGTCACCAGTTCCCGGTCCAATTTCATCCAGTTCTGCTCGACCCGAACTCTACACTGCCTCTGCCACCTAACAGTCAAGTGACATTCATTTGACATCTTTGGCCCAACTCCGACGTTAAAAACGGAGGTGCTTTCGATTTTGAACACTGTGTGTGTGTCAGTGTGTGCGCACACACCAGGGTTATTATAGTTAACTCAAATTAAATTCCTTGATAAAAACTAAACTTAAACTACTTGGATCACTTGTTAAACTAATTGAAACTAAATTAAAATGAAAAAACTAACTGAAAAACTAAATTAAAATAAAAACTAATGAAAATGTTAAAACTATAATAACCCTGACACACACTCATTCACTCCATTCTTCATTGTTTGAGCTGCTCTGTGAATGGCAATTAATGTGGTTATTTGTTTAAAGGTCCCATATTATACTGTTTTTCATCAATTTCACACAGCTGTCAGAGGTCCAACAAATCTGTATTTGATATGTATTGCCCCAAACACATCCGTGGTCCTGAACTCCAGCTGTCTAAAAGTCGCTCTGCTGAGCTCTGTTCACAGCACTCTGTTTCTGTGCCTGCACCTTTAAATGCTAATGTGCTGCGTCTGTCAACGCCTACTTGGGGAGCCTTGCCTGCTACGTCACTCTCAGGGAGGGGAAGCCCCTTATGCTAACGGTAACATGTGCTAATGTTAACGGTGGATGTAACACTATGGCTCGCTAGGGCTGGGCGATATGTCGATATAAAACTTATATCGACATATTTTTTAAAAGTGATATGGAATTAGACCATATCGCATACGATTTCTAAGCAGCCTCTAGGTGTGAAAGCAGGCTGGGCCGAAAAACATTATTGAAGCAGTTAGTATTTACATCAGGGTGTTTTTTTTTTTATCAATCCTGCATACAAATGTGACTTGCGAGTGTATGATAAGTGTTTACTAATTAATTAACTACCAAGCAAGATGAAGCCACTTCTAGTTTCTATGTTCTCAACCTATAGTGATTAGGGATCAGATTGGTTCTAAAACATGCACATTTTCACATTTAGACAGTATTTTAAAGTTTGACAGCTTCCTGTGGATTTAGTCCTTGTCACTTCAGCTGCCATTCATGCAAGAACAAGACCCTGAAGGAGGCTACGTATATTACAGATGTAATTGCACTCAAGACCAATAAAGATGATGTATTTTGATGATGGACACATTTACATTGCTTTTTGGTTTTCTCTCGCTTGTCATCTAAACATGCGCGGTCTCATCCTTACAAGCACAAGTTCTCGGCATATATAGACCAGAAAATGATATGGGGAGTTATAGCATGCCAGCATTTCACTACCATTTCAATGTTTATATCTGTCAAACATGTCAAAGTTATGAACATGGAAAAACAAATGCTCGTGAAAAGTTACATTCAAATTGGAAAAAAGCAACCAAACATAACCTTTAGATCCATTGTTTGTCTTTTTTATGTTGGCCTTGCAGACCTGTTTTTGCTGTATACTGCCACACCCAACACAGTGTCTTTCCAAGAAAGCACTGAAAAAAAATGCTTTTATCACCACAAAATCTGATAATAAAATTGTCTCAGTCAATTGACTAATAATTGATTGCTTAGCATCGTTCGTCAACTCTTTTTTAACTATTTTCAGTGAAAATAATCAAGTCAAAGATGTTATTGTATGATGAGTTTCATTTTGTCATGTTGTACTGAAACCTGGTTAGGAGGCCTCATAGTGTTGTGTGAGCGCAGCGTGGGCATACTGTGTGGATGTTGTGGTAATATTTAATGATGCGAATGTGAGAACGTTGGCATGTAGGCAACTTTGTTGAATTGGCTCACATTTGCAAGGAAGTTGAATAGTGGATGACAACTCTGCAATGAACAGAACATTTGCATATTTGTGTTTGTATGTGTCATCAGGTTGTACTGCAGGTGTGTACAACAGCTGTAAATTCTGGGGGAAGACCATAGATATTTTGCGTGTGTGCATGATGGAGTGGGTGGATGGAAAGAGGCAAAACTGAACCTGTGTGTTTGACAGAGAGCTACATTAGCCAAAGAGGAAGAACATTTAAAGGCCAGCGAAGAACAGTAAAGGTGTGTAAGACTGTTTCCCCTGTGTGTGGGTGTGGGTGTGTGGGTGTGGGCAGACGCCAGTTACACAGTGGGAATTATCCCGGAAAACCATTTTTTTATTCAATTTGTAAATTACTTCTCTCTGATCTCCAGATATGGTATAGGTTCATGATGCTTGCCTAGGGCAGTGGGACGGGGTATCATTCTGAACATATTATATATGTATACAGATATAGTGTATCACAATTTCATGCGGCCCTGGGTTTGAGTCCCGGCCTGGGGCCCTTTGCTGCGTGTCACTCCCCCTCTCTCTCAGCCTGTTTCCTGACACATCTTCAGCTGCTTTGTCAAAAAAAGCCAAAAGGCCAAAAAACATTTTTTCACAATAATTAGTCCAGATAAAGCTACATTTTAATTATTATTTATCATACCAATATTGAAATTATATCTGATACAGTAGGTAGCACTGTGCCACTTAAAAATTGGTGTGCTATCTGCCACTACCACAGAGAAACTGAGGAAGAGAAGGGGGGTAGAATGACAACAAGCACCGCTTGCTAGTGGTTCACAGATGTTGTATCCCATATGGACAACTGTAATTGGTCCGTGTGTAAGCATCGCACTTTTTTGACTTATCCTCTGGTGCTTAGTGGCGGTGCTAAAGGAGTAATGACAATTTTTTGTAGGCCAACCCCAGAATTTGGCATTGCCCTGGTTCTTGACAAAACCCAATGGGAGTTTTTGATTGGAATTTGGATTATCATCGAAAAATAAGAGCTGTAGAAAACACATGCTAACGATATTTAGCCCTTTAGTTCACCAAAATAATCTCCACAGATGAACACCACTTTTGTGGGGGTTTTTTCAAAGCATAGATTAAATTGCTACAAGTAAAACGCTAATGGTAGGCTATAAAACCAGGAAACGCACTACACTGTTGGGGAGAGAAGGGACGGACTGGATGTCTGAAGGGCAGGCCACTTAACGAGCTGCCCAGTGACAAATGCTGGCTTGCCGCAACCAAGTCAATTTAACTTGGTGTTTATGGAGGGGCTGCCTTCCCTGCAGTCTCTTAGCCTGTCTGCTCTCTCCAGTCCAGAGACACAGCTGAGAGTCGAAAGGGTCGGTTTGTTTTAAAGGGGTACAACTGGCAATCCGTTCATTGCCGCCAGCACACATATATCAGGGTTCGTACGGGTGCTTGAAATCCGTGAAAGTGCTTGAAATTCAATGTTGTGTTTTCAAGGTCTGAAAAGTGCTTGGATTTTAGTTTAAGTGCTTGAAAGTGCTTACCATTATGTCTATGCTAATTTCATATACTCTATGTCTTTCACAAAATTGGGATCAGACTGGATAGTTTGCTTATAACAAGGAGAAATAAAATCAGTAAGAGATCCGTATGTGGAGATGTTTCCTCCTGGGCTCCGCTGAGCCTCTCTGCTCCTCTCCGCGACCTGCCGGTCTGTGTGTGACCCCGCCCCTTTCGAAGAGAGACAGCAGGAGATGACAAAATGCCGGGAAGCGTTGGCTTCAAAATGATAACTACAAACTATGGTTAAGATAAGGACCTAATCAAAGAGTGGCGTCATGCAAGGTCTGCAAAAAGATTTGCAGATGTGTGCAATGGGAGAGTCTGCGCTCTCCAGTCACAAGAAATGTAAGTTAAGACTTTTTGAGTAACTTAGGCCAACACTGCATGTTAACACTTTATGTTAACCGCTAACGTTAGCTAAACCATAACACGCTAAATAATAATTAACACACCATTAATCACGTTAAGTGACCTCGTTAAGTTAGCGCCTGATTGTCCGTGTGTCGTTACACATGCAGACTGGTAGCAATAGAGAAGGATGGCTGAAGAGAAGGTCGAATTTGATGCACCAGAGCTGAAAGTGCCAGAGTCAGAAACCGACTGTTCAGTTTGTCTCTGTAACGTCACACCAGGCACTAACATACGTAAGAGCTTTAAGTGTGAAAAGGAAATGTTCACTTTTCTCCCATTTTCATGACTTGCTTCTAATAAAGTAAGATTAGCCTACATTGTAAGGCCCTTTAGCAAATGTTTATGAAGTTTTTGTATGTTTTATCTGGATACAGACTGATGTGAAACAGATTGACGTTATGTTGCTGATATATTATAGTCAATAGCCCAACAGCACTAACCTGTTGAGGCAATGATAGCTTACCTTGTTATTGCTAGCCTGGACGGGGATCTTGCTCACAATTTTTCTAAAAGACGGAGAATCCACTGTTGAAAGTGGCAGCATATCTTCGACAACATACTCTGCCACAGTCTCCTCACTTCTTGAGGTTCAAGCATCGCAGAACAGGAGAATGTTTTTGCTGCTTAGTTTTTTCTCCGCTCTCATCCTGTTTGCTTTCTTTTGGTTACTAGCTTAATGTTAGTGTGGCACCGCTCTAGATGTTTCGTTAAATTACTTGTGTTGTTTCGCGAGGTAGAGAGATCTTTTGGTTTTGCACACAAAGTGCACGTAGCTATAATGTTCTTCACATCCTTGTCTCTGAGGAACTAAAAATAATGAGCGTATGTCCATCTTGCGAGTGTAGAGTCCAACTTGTCTGCTGCTGCAGTCGTCTTCTCCTCAATCAATAGTTCTCCAGCACTAACAGGAAGCTGTTGGCAAATTTGTATAAAAACAACACACCACTTGCATTGTAACGCGCGTTACTGGGATTTGTACCAAGTAAAATATTTTTTTTGTAATGCCTGACATTACTGCGTTACAGCAAAAAGTAATGCAATACAGTAATTGCATTGCTTTTGTAATGTGTTACTCCCAACACTGCATTTTGAAACATACAAAAAAAGAAAATTACAGGGTGCTCTCAGGTCTCTCTTTGTCTCGGTGCGAGTGTGTCTGAAGAACGCCAAGTGGCTTCCATTTTTTTGGATAAAACTTTGTGTTCTCTTTTAATTTCTAAACTTTTTGCTATTTTGAAACATAATTTTAGAAGTTTACAGCATAACACAATGTACATAATTGTGATAAAAAGTGAAAAAAAATAAAAATGAGTGTATATATTCCTGTAGATCATGTATTTTACCCCAGCGATATGGTGCTGGAAAAATTTGAAAATGACCCTTAAAAGTGCTTGAAAAGTGCTTGAATTTGACCTTGAAAAATGTGTACGAACCCTGATATATAGATGCTCACTAAAGATGACTGCTCCATCCGGCAGAGATGGCGGAGAATTGGCCAACATCCGCTGCAGTGATAGGCAGCGTCTCTGTGTGAAAAGGGCTACTGTCAATAACTACAGCAGATGTGAGAAAAATCCTGCTGAGAGTCAATATAAATAAGTTCTGCTGGTCCAAATAATATGCGTGGCCATGGATCAAAAACGTGCCAATCAGCTGAACTCATGAAACCTGTGACACTGATTACAACACTTTGCAACTAGATATTGGAATTCCTCTCAAGCAGAGGGTTCGGATTTGCTGTCAAACATCCTCTACATTAGTGCTCAATATTGGAGCACACAGCAACTATGATTGCACACCAAGATATAAACAGAACTATATTGTCAAATATGCGGACGACACCACTATCATCAGCTGTATTATAAAAAATGATGAGAGTTCATACCAGGAGGAAATCAACAAATTGCAGACTGGTGCATAAAGAAGAATTTACTGCACAGTATCAGCAAAACCAAGGAACTAGTTGATTTTTGAAGGGAAAAAAAAGAAAAATTGTCTACATCAGTGGAGCTGAGGTTGAGCAGTTGAACAGATATAGGTTCCTTGGAATTGCCATCACTGAAAGCCGATCTTGGTCATCACTCATCACCACCCTAGTTAAAAATCCTCAGAAAAGTCTCCACTTACTATGGCTAAAGTCTGGAGCAAGATTCTGGTCAGCTTTTACAGAGGAGCAATAGAAAACATCCTTGCTGCAAACGTTACAAACTCGCTTGGTTCATGCACAGCCCAGGACACTAAGCAGGGTTCGACATAAGCCATGGCCCGCTGGCCCGGGGCCAGTAAAAGTAGGTGCAGGGCATGTCGATTGGTCAGACGGGCCAGTGACTGACCAATCGCTGATTACACTGATTACAGTGATTGGCCGGTCACTGCCCGTACGACAATCGTGATTCACTAGAATGCATGCAGGAAATGCTTAGAGTGAAGGCGGGAAAGTGATTCGGAAAAATGTCGGCAAAGGAGTGCTACGAGTCCGAGAGGAGGAAAAGGGGATTTCTCCCGAGGTGGAGGGATCAGTATACCTGGCTGAACCACCGCGACGGCGTAATGTGAAGTAGTATGTATGCTCGTGAAGTATGTCGGCAGTTTCCGGCGAAGGCTGACCGCGGTGGATCATTTTTTTAAAAACACCGACAACTACCGAAAACACACTGGACGCCCATGAGAAAAGCAAACATCATCTGCAATGTCTGCTCGCTAAGCGTGCAGTGGACAACCCTTCATCAGTGAGAGTCTGTGTGTCACATTGATTATGTGATATGCGGCATTAATTAGTTTCTGGATCTGCTGTTTTCGCTCTCCACCCCGCGTCTTGCCCAGATGTTAAGCGGGCCTGATGAAGGGTTGTCCACCGCACGCTTAGCGAGCAGACATTGCAGATAATGTTTGCTTTTCTCAAACACTGACAGCAGAGATGATGAGTTTGCAGCGAGTGCTGGTCGGCTGAATCGTTTCCTCCGCCACAACAACTTCATTTGCAGAAGGATGCCAGAGAATTCACCGAGAAGCTGGCGAAGTTTGACATTTTCATCTCGGATTTTTGTGAGGAAGGAATTAAACGCCTGTCCCAAATAAACGCCTGATGTCTTTTAACACAAAAAAAGTGATTGAAACAAATAAACGCCCCGGCCATTATTTGGTATTTTACGGTATGATAACTCGCCCGGCCGGGGAGAGAGACATACAGAGAGAGAGGAGGAGGGGGGACCCCAACTGCAATGAACCAGCTTTGGGGGAGCCCAGCGTGCAAAAGGTTGAGAACCCCTGCTCTAAACAATTAAATGGGTCTTTATTTATTTATTTTTTTCAAAACATTTTTTATTTTCATTTTTTCGTGGCTGGGCCACTAAAATTACACATGGGGCCAGTAAAACTCGAATCTACTTGCCAAGCGGGCCAGTAAGAAAAAAATGTTGTGTTGGACACTGCTAAGGCTTTACAGTGGGTGATTAAAACTGCCCAGAACATCACTGGTACCATCTACAGAGCATCAGTGACATTGGTGAAATGCTATTTCTGCACAGAGCCAAAACGATGCTAAAAGACAACACTCGTTAGACACCTGAACTCATTCCCCAATATGGATTAAACAATCACTGATATACTCATTGACTAGTGTCATTTAAAAGGCATAATTAAAATCTTAAAAGCCATTCTGATTGTTCATCTTTCTGAATGTTTAAGTCAATTTTAGATCAGTTTGGATTGGTAAAAAGAGACTTTCTGCGATTGGCAGAAAACGAGTGCTTTTCTTTGTGAGTTTGTGATTTCTGCTGTGAACTGCTCTCAATTCATTCTCAAGACTCCGATCTATAGAATGCTATGTCTATCATGATTCAGGACTGGTAGCAGCCTGTTGGTTTATGTTGAGATTGTGTTTTAGACTGATTGTCTACCAGGGCAGTTGCACTTCAAGAGAGAGTGCAGACAAATGTCCTTTGAGTTGATCTGAATCTTGGCTGAGAGAGAGACCTTGAGAGCTAAAAGGATATAGCCCACTGCTAACCGGTTCTACAGAGATGGACTGTGATGCAGCAGACATGGGGCATGTAAGTTAGGAGAAATTGAGCCTGTTGTGTTCTAAAAAGCCTTCAAGTACACTCCGGGGTGAAATTTGTCTATAATTTACTACATGTAACTACTAAACTACTTGTTATTGCTAAAATGTGCTTATATGTTTGATAATACCTGAACAAACAGCAGTACACTTTGGTTTCGGTTACATAAAAAAACGACCTGTTGTGTGCTGAGTTATTTGTCTTTCTTTTCCAGGCGAACTGTGAGTGGGAGTGTTAGTGGAAGTGGTAGCAGTTATACTGGTTCTAGCTCCAGATCCTCCTCCAACTCCCTGTCACACTCACGATCACGCTCACGTTCCGGATCCAGAAAATCCAGGTGCTCACCTATGTCAACACCCTGACACATAAGAACTGATGACCATGGTGACAAAAAAAATGTTGCTGATGATATATTGCATGTTGGGGGGCATTCATTTATGTAAATGACCTTATTTATAGATAAGAACTTCTTTTATAAATGACTGTCACACTTTCATAATGTAACATCAGTTATGTCAGCACATATATGTAGATAATGATAATCTGAAACAATTAAGAGGTTTGCATAAAACGTTTCAAGGAAATGGCAGTGGTTCTTCTGGGGAAAATGTACAGTCAAAATATGTTAAAAGGCAAGTTTTTTCCCAGCTCATTATATTTAATAAGATATGTTGCCCTAGAGGAACCAATAACAGAACCAAAACACAAAAGTGAAGCAAATCATTTTTTGTAACTGCAAACATTCTACAACAAATATGAATACATGTTGTAAATCTTTCTTTGAGTTTCTCGTTCAGCAAGAAATTTCAGTCCAATTTAGTGTATAATAAGCAATGGGTGTGGCAATACGCAAACAAAGAATCACAAAAATGCTGAAATTTGGTTCTGGCTTCAAATTTCAAAATGTTCTAACTGAAAAACCATCTGGAGTACAGCTATAGGATTTTGCAAGGTCCGGTGAATTTAATGGAAGTTTAAAAAGTTGTTATTTTATTTGAATTTATTAATTTTTGCATTTATTTGTTTTTGAGAAAATCTATAACATGAACTTGGGATTTCTGGGTGAGAAGGAATGAACCTATCGCAGACCTTTTAAACTACTATTGTAGGAGTGGCAGATTTGTGGGAAATGGTAAATTGCCAAGGGGCCTGAGTTGTACATTCCCTATGCCTGACCAGTTTTGCTTAGAGTATGTATTAAAACAATGTTGTTCTTATATTTTTCTCCACTTTGTTGATGAGTTTTTTATTATTGAAAAAGAAACCATTATATATACTAGTGCAGTAACAAAACAATGCATCTTTTTAATCTTAAAAGTAGGTTGGTCACTTTGATCCTACTGAATTCCTTCTGTTAGACATCCTGTCTGAAAACTTTTTTATGAAATAAGACTATTTTTGTTCTTGGAACCAGTCATCCTCAATGAATGGCCAAATTAGTAGGGGTGGGAATGTCTTGGCACCTCACGAATCGATTCAGAGGTCAACGATTAGATTCTAAACCAATTCTCGATGCATGATTTATAATAATAAGAAGAATAAGAAGAAGAATACAATCTGAGTTTGCTAATCACTTCGTACTTTTGTGGTGATCATTAAAGACAATCAACAGATTAATTAACTTCACATTTAATTCCTATTTGATTTCAATGTTTCATTAAAGAAAAGGCTTTTCTTTGTCACAAATACATTTGACTTGAACAGGGAATCCTTCTGTTGCAGGCAATGAAAAAAAAACAGTATAGTAGCCTATATAAAAATAAAAAAGCTTTAAATGCAGCTTGCATTTCAACACATTATGGACCTATGTATCAACTCTCATACTAAAACATGACTACTCTTGGTCATTGATCATAAAAAAATAAACAGATTAATTTTTCTACTCTATGTGTCTATAAAGACAAAGCTGCTCTCAGTCAAAGATAAGAATAAGACTTCTCTTATCACAAAATCCCCCTGTTATGGGTGATAGGCAGCATATCCCAATGCTATCCAAGCGTTGCGCAACAAAGCGCGACTGAATACAGATGCAAGTCCTCTGCAATCAAAGTTACAGTAGAGTTTGTAATCCACTTCGCTCTTTCCAAGTTGGAAAGTTGATATCGCTTGCTCGATGGTCCTCTGGTTGGAAGCAACTACAACTATGCTTCCACACGCTTGCTGTTAAAGCAGAGGCTGCCAGTTGAATGTTGCACTGAGCCATCTCATGTTTTTTTGTTATGTGCGCACAATCGACTGGCCGGGCGCTGCACTTCCGCAATTAGGAGTTCCGCCTCTTACATTCCGTCAACAGTCAGTTGTCAATTAACATTTAGAAAATCGATTTTTGACTTTTGTAAATCGATTCAGAATGGTCTGTGTCGCGATGCATCTACGAATCGATTATTTCTCCCACCCCTACTAATTAGACTACACACAACATCATAAAAGGGACAGAATGAGGTTGTTTATTAGCCCATGGGTCACTAGTTTAGTAAAACTGCCCTACTGTTACCCTCACAGTCATGGCACTAATGTCTCGCTGCTTTTAGGTTTTGGTACTGTCAGAATTGTAGCTTATCTATCTGTTGCATTTATCTTAAGTCACTTTTTTGTAAGTTAAAAATCCGAAATATATACGTATCTTAAAGATACGTTAAATGGGTCATTCTAACTGATTACACAGACTGACTGTTATTTTCACTTGCTTTCATGTGCCGACTCTGTTGGGAAACCCTCTAGGAAATCCAGGTATGATAATTAGTTTTTTGGTTTGTTGTAAGTGTATGTGCAGACGTGTGTGGCTTGTTTACACACAACTGTGATGACAGCACTCAGTCATCACATACCCTATGTATCTTCTCAGTTTGACTGAGAACCAGCTGCTAATGATCAGCCTGTTGTTTTTTGCTGCAGATCATTGAGCGTGAGCAGTGTGTCATCGGTGTCATCAGTGTCGTCCAGCAGCAGCTCGGTGCATAGTGCGGACTCTGATGACATGTATGCTGACCTGGCCAGTCCGGTGTCCTCTGCCAGCTCCCGTTCACCCACACCAAACCATCCCCGCAAGGAGCGAGGGCCAGCACGAGATCGGCCTCAACATGGCAGAGACAAGAACAGAGGTTAGTGTAGGCATTAAAGTAGACATGAGTCGGGCACACAGGACACGTAGGCTAGCTGATGCACAACGGCATTGCTGTCAAATCATAAAGCCTCAGATATGTCAATATTCAATTCTTTAACCAATAACGGCCAGGTAGAGAACTACCTGTACCCCATCATCTCTCATGGTTATAACTGCATAATGTACATTTCAGAGCACTAATTTCATGCAGTCACCACTCTACTTTTTTTCACGATTAATTCCTTAAACCTTTAATAATAAAGCTGCACAGTTAACGTAAGCACTTTCTGTAGGTTGGTCAAAGTAAAGTCTCAGCAGAATAACTGGGTATTGTGGCCAGTAATGCAAGGTTGTTGACATAAAACTGTCTGTTTAAGGGATAGTTTGTGTTTTTTGAAGTGGGGTCATATAAAGTACATATCTATAGTCGGTCTGTTCCCTACCGTAATCACTGATCAGCGCAGCCTCAGTTTGGAGAAGTAGAGAGCTGCTCCAGCCCAGACACTCAGCTTTGTACTGCAGTGAACGGAGTCCAGAGGCAAAGTGAACTAATTTTTTAGGTGGGCCTTGTTTTAGGTGGTTAAAATTCAAGTGTACGTTATATAGAGAAAATTCACACCGCTGTACATTGCTGTCAGACCACCCTTTCTTTGGCATTTTGTCAACCATAGAACCTCCGTATCCCTACGCAGTTGCGCTAATGCATAGAGATAAGAAGGTTCTATGGTCTGTGTCTGAAATTGTTAAGTTTCGTTTTGATCAAAAGCAAACAGAGTTGTGTGAATAAACCTCTCTTCCAGCAGCTGGGCCTCGCACTTTATTTCGCCGCTCGCAGATCACCTGATGCGCTAATGCGTAGGGATACGGAGGTTCTAAGGTTGAGAAAATGTAGTGCCAAAAGAAAGGATGGTCTGTCTGCGATGTACAGCGGTGTGAATTTTCTCTATATAACGTACACTTGAACAAATTTTTTAGGTGGGCCTTGTTTTAGGTGGTTAAAATTCACTTTGCATCTGGACTCCGTTCACTGCAGTACAAAGCTGAGTGTCTGGGCTGCAGCAGCTCTCTACTTCTCCAAACTGAGGCTGCGCTGATCGGTGATTACGGTAGGAAACAGGCCGACTATAGATATGTACTTTATATGATCCACTTCAAAAAACACAAACTATCCCTTTAATAGAAGCTTAACAGCAAAGATGTGTGTTAAAGACGGATATTTCCATATTCATCCTTCCACATATTCTCTTAGTTGTTGTTTGTCAAAGTAATAAATTATGCAATTTTTAGAATGTATTTTTGATTTTCCTCTTAATGAAAAAAAAAAGCACTGCATGGTTCATTAGTCCTCACGTCCTTTTTGTCCTTGTCACAGAGAGACAGTCTAAAAAAGATGACGCCTTTAGGGAGGACCGCAGAAAGATGGATCCATCTGGTGCCCCACCTCGAGGAGGCAACCCATTGCCCAGATCAGGACCCGGCAGCAGGGGTGGTCACCCTATACACCCCCCACCAGGCAACATGCTTCCCCAAGGAAGCTACGGGGGTTCAGGATCCCACAAAGACATTAAACTCACCCTCCTTAACAAGGTTACTATTACTCTCCTTTCCGTTTTTTAAAGGGTCTTTTCACCCAAATCACAAAATACACATTTCTTACCCACTTCGAATAGTGTCATTTCTTTTACATTTTACGTGCAATAGACATGAGATAGCCCAGATAAACTTGTGACCAACTAGACCTGAACTGACCATATTATACTCAACTGAGTAAGGTTAGTTGAAGCGAGAAATTCAAGAAAATGAATGGAGAAAATTAGACATTGGACAAGTTGGTAGTTGGTAATCTTTGACACCCATCTTGACACAACAGACGCACTGCACAGTCAGAAGTAGTCAGTCTGTATGTTAGTCAGGAGAGTGAATTTGTTACAGGTTTTCGGATGCACAACAGAAGAACACGACACTGTAGACTACTCACAATGAGTTAGAGATATTGTGATATGGTTGTACACTGTAAATGCATATGCAAGGATATGCTGTAAAAAGCACAAAATAAATAAGAATTTGGAAATGTCACAGAATAAACAAACAGTGAAACACTAAATTATCCCAAAATCCCTAACTCATTTTGAGTAGTGAATTAAAATCCAAAAACATCCATCTTCACGCTGCCTATTGAGGCTCATACAAAACAGGTTGTGATGCGACACACACCAATCAGCCACAACATTAAACCAACTGATCAACATCTTTCAATTTATTGTTCTGCTGGGAAACCTTGGCTCCTGAAACACACTTGAAACACACCAACCATCCAAACACCGCTGTGGAGTAGAGTACACCCCCTCAAACAGGACAATGCGCCCTGACATACCAAAAAAACTGCTCGGTAGCGGTTCAAGGAACACAACAAAGAGCCCAAGGTGTTGACCTGGCCTCCAATTCTCCAGTTGCCAATCTGATCGAGCACCTGTGGGAGGTGCTAGAACAAGCCGTATCCAATATACAGAACCCAAAGACTCCACCACTAATCTCCAGACACCGCAGGACACCCTTAGAAGTCTTATGACCATGCCTTGAGGTCAAAGCTGTTTTGACTATACAAGGGGAACCTGCACAATTAAAAGTAGGTAGTTTTAATGTTGTGGCTGAACAGTGTGTATGCTGCCGGTTTGTGTTTGAATTAAGCATTCTTTGTAGCTGCACATGTGTTACCCTTCAATTGTTGGCTCTTTTTCTTCGAGTCAGCCAATTTAGGTCCAAATTTATGTGAAGAAGCATAAAGTCATATTTCCTCTGAAAAACACTGGGTAAATCTCCAGGAAAATTACTTGAGTTTATGATTTAAATTTAAATTGGTTTGCCTTCGGATGTGGAATAAATGAGTTGGCCTCTTTCTAGCAGCAGGGAGATAAGGGCAACAGGAAGAGGTACCTGCCCACAGACAAAGACAGGCCTGGTTCCCCCCTCAGCAAGAGAATGGCCATGTCTCCAGACAGAGGTGAGAAATGTGCTAACTAAAATTATACACACACCTTTTACTGTTAACACTATTTCAGTTAATCCTAATGTAGCATTTTGGTCAGATTTCACACAGTTACAATGGACTTGTTTTGTATTGTATTGCTGGTAATGTCAGTAGTATATCCTAGATCAAGAGATCTTTATACACATTGTCATTTTGATAACATTTATTTGTTTAGTCTTCAACAATTGCTGTATGTTGTTTGGTGTAAAAAAAGGAATAATATAAATGCTAACATTCATGCAGAAACCATTTTTTGATTAATCAGTGAGACCATTAACAGAATATTAATGAATGCTATTTATTCTATTTATCAATTACGTTTGCCAAACACAAGTTGGTTTCGGCTCCTGAAGTGAGGGCTTTCTTCTCTGTGTATTTGACTATAGATTTTATACTTTATATTTTTCATTTATTGAATTTCTTTTTATAGTATAAAATTTAAGAGATCTTCATCTGGTTAAGAATTAAAAATATAGTAATTAGTTTTAGCCCTATGGGAATTAGTTAGAAGTGTTTTATCAGTCATTAACAGATTATATTCATGATGCATGTTCTCAGTTACCTTAATTTTATCATTAAGCAATGCAAACTGTTGCATTTCACTTGCACTGCAGATTGTTTTTGAAGAGCTGTTTAGTCTATAAAATGTCCAATAGATATCCAATACATTACATAGAAAACTAAACCTAATTAAATCACCATTTATCTCAACACGAGAAGTTGGAACAAGTCTTCAATTGTTTGTACTGTACTTAGCAATGCCCTTATGTGCAGTACTTTGAGCGGCTCATGATGGGATACAGGGAACTACATGTATGACTCAAACAACGACGTCACAGACCATGGTTCAATTACTTCTTGTTCCGGATCAGACGTGAAAGTACAGGGTTGTTTTGACGTGAATGGCCATTCTGTTCATTAAATCTCTATTACAAAGACACAAGGCCACAGCCTAATTTCTTTTGTTGAGAAATTTCATGAAACACTTTTAAGAACTGTTAAGACTACATTACTGTTGCACTTTAAAAACTATGTATTCATAGCCAAACATCTAAACCATTCATTCCTAACAGCCTCAGTTACTGAAAATTGTGTTTTTCAGGCCGTGATAAAAGGATACCTGGCCGACCCCCGCTCTCCCCTCGTATGGATCGGCCCAGAGGCCAAGGCCCCCGACCCATGCCACCCCAGGGAGACAGGTTGGTGCATCCTTGAACATGTTATTCCTTTAGGACTGTGATATACATCCTTAAACACTTAGTTATTCAGCAACAAAGTTTACAAGGGCAGTCAGCTTGAAGAGTGGGTTGTCAGAGCATGAAGTTTGCTTGTTCCTAAAATGAGGAACAAGCCACTGAAGAGGAAGCACACAGATATTACACTTTCTCTGCACGTGTAATAACATTCACCAGATCTCGCAAAAATTCCTGAATTTGAAATGGGTGCTTTGCTACGGAAGAGGATTAGGGCCACATGTGAATTTTTTTTTTAGTTCTGACTTTAAAGTCAGAATTCTGACTTTTTTCTCAGAATTCTGACTTTAATCTCAGAATTCTGAGATTAAAGTCAGAAGTCTGCACATGTAAAAAAATTTTGAGTTCTGACTTTAATCACAGAATTCTGAGAAAAAAGTCAGAATTCTGACTTTAAAGGAGTCATCACCCGGAAATTGCAATTTCTCTTGTTAAATCATGCATATTGGTGTTGTACCTCTGTTGAAACTTGCCTGAAAAGCTGGAGTTTGAAAGTGGCTTATTTTTTTCGCTTTGGCTCTTTTTCCGAACAGGAATAGTGCACAGTAGTGCGCGTTCCTAAAGCACGAGATTTTGACTCTGCTCCTGTGGTGACGTTACCACAGGAGGCTACTTGCATATTAAGCATTGGCTCACAGCCGTCCTCAGCCAGAGTGAGCACGCCGAATCTGCTTATTTCTCTGTCATTTTCACGCCATACATCGTCACCGCCAGCATTAAAACTCAGGTCTTACATGTAAAACACGAGTGTGAAAAGTAAGACGGAAAAAAAAAGAATTTACCATTCAGAGACATCCTGCTGTAAACGTGTCTCTTCCACCGTCTCTGCCTCTTCACTCTCCCGTTCGGTTTCCGACTCTGGCTCGTACATAAATGCCTGAATTCCGTAAGGTTCGTCATTTAGTGTGTGCGCCATGACAGGGGGCTGTTTATGTTTTGGAGTCTGTGTGTGCATGCAGGCTCGCCCCCCATTCCGGCTCTGTCCTTCCTGCGGCCAATCAACGCACGCCTCATTACATATTAATACAATGCACATCCGGACCGGTCAAAACCTCGCGCATAATCTCGCGTGAGAAAGTCGCGGTATGAAAAAGTGTCAGAACAAGCTCTATGTTTGATTTTTTTTTTTTTTTTTTAATTTCTAATAAGTTTTAAGGATTGATCCAAAGCGATCCAAGAGGGACTGGATATGTAAAAAACCAGGTGATGACTCCTTTAATCTCAGAATTCTGACTTTTTTCTCAGAATTCTGACTTTAAAGTCAGAACTAAAAAAAAAAATTCACATGTGACCCTAATCCTCTTCCGTACAGTAGGGCCAAGTTCAATACATTTTTATCACATCCTGGGACAATGGAAACAATAATGTAAAAACTTGAAATTAGTAATTTCGACAGGTTCCAGGTGTGTATATACACACTACTCACAATAAGTTAGGGATATTGTGAGAGACTCAGTGGATTTCATACATACGGTGTTTGTTTCACTTCAGAGAGTTTTGGGATAAGGAGGCAATTGTATTGGGGTGATAGACACACCTCATTTTGTGTTTTCCACGTAATGGTCTCACTGTGTACAGTGTGCCTTACATATTGGGGCCAATACCAAAAAACTAAAAGACAACCCTTTTCAACGTGGCATCAATTTCAACATTCTGTGGGTATAAAAAGCTGGTATTGTCAGTAAGTCATTCCAAGTTCATCATTCAAACAGCCATGAACACACGACGTCACTTAACGGACGAGCAGCGCCACCTGGCCATAGCGCGCCTTCGGGTCGGTGGCAGGCAGTCAGATGTTGCTCGTGAACTTGGTGTGTCTCAAAGTGTCATCAGCAGACTTGCATCAAGACACAGAACTACTGGCAGAGTTCGTGACAGACCCAGGAGTGGAGCCCCACGAGTGACAGACCGCAACGATGACCAGTACCTAAGGACCTATGCACTCAGACATCGTTATGCAACTGCCACACAGCTGCAGGCCCAGTTACGAGATGTGAGGGGTACTGGGGTTTCCAGACAAACCATTCGAAACCGACTCCACCGCTTTGGCTTGAATGCCAGACGACTGTTGCAGGTGACTCCACTGACACCAAGACACCACCGTGAACGTTTGCAGTGGGCACAAGACCATGTGACCTGGACAATGCAGTAGTGATCTACCGTCCTGCTCACTGATGAGTGTCGGGTCACCTTGCACAGAAATGATGGTCGTCAGCGTTGCTGGAGAAGGCGAGGTGAGCGATACGCCGAGGTCAACATGGTCCCCAGGGTTCCCTTTGGTGGAGGAGGTGCAACAGTCTGGGCAGGCATCACCAGTCAGCGCAAAACAGATTTGGTTATTGTAGATGGCTCAGTCACTGCACGTTCTTACCTCAGAGACATCATAGAACCCATCATCATCCTCCAATTCCGCCAGCACACCCCCAACTTTCTGTTCATGGATGATAATGCTCCACCACATCATGCCAGAATTGTCACAGCTCGACTTCAGGAAGTGGGAGTGCCTCATATGGTATGGCCAGCAATGTCCCCTGACCTGAACCCCATAGAGCACGTCTGGGACCAGCTGAAGCAGAGACTGGATGATCGTACCCCACCCCCACGTGACCTGGCAGAACTGCGTGTAGCACTTGTGGAGGAGTGGAACGCATTGCCTCAGAACAACATCATGAGGCTAGTGAGGAGCATGAGACGTCGCTGTCAAGCTGTCATTGCGGCAAATGGTGGAAACACCCGCTACTGACATTGTCAATTTTTGTTATTTGGGGCTATCCTTGTTATTGTCTAAATTTTTGGGGTAATAAATATTAAACTAATGAAAATGGTGTTTCTTCTCATTCATTATTAGTAATATCAAAGGGAACTTTTACTTATTTCATTCAAATTCAGACCAAATAGGAAAAGCACTCATGTAAATAACAATATCCCTAACTTATTGTGAGTAGTGTATCTATATATCTATATATCTATATCTATATCTATCTATATCTATATATATATATATAAATAGATAGATAGATAGATAGATAGATAGATATAGATAGAGAGATATATAGATATAGATATAGATATATAGATATATATAGATATATATAGATATATATAGATATATATATATAGATATAGATAGATATAGATAGATATAGATATAGAGATAGAGATAGAGATAGAGATATAGATAGATATAGATAGATATAGATAGATATAGATAGAGAGATATATAGATATAGATATAGATATAGATAGATATAGATAGATATAGATATATATAGATATATATAGATAGATATAGATATATATAGATAGATATAGATATATATAGATAGATATAGAGATAGAGATAGAGATATAGATAGATATAGATATAGATAGATATAGATAGATATAGATATATATAGATATATAGATAGATATAGATATATAGATAGATATAGATATATATAGATAGATATAGAGATAGAGATAGAGATATAGATATAGATATAGATATAGATAGATATAGATAGATATAGATATAGATATATATATAGATATATATATATATAGATATATATATATAGATATATAGATATAGATAGATATAGATAGATATAGATAGATATATAGATATAGATAGATAGATATATAGATATAGATAGATAGATATATAGATATAGATAGATAGATATATATTAGATATATAGATAGATAGATATATATTAGATAGATAGATAGATAGATAGATAGATAGATAGATAGATAGATAGATAGATATCTATCTATCTATCTATCTATCTATCTACTCACAATAAGTTAGGGATATTGTTATTTACATGAGTGCTTTTCCTATTTGGTCTGAATTTGAATGAAATAAGTAAAAGTTCCCTTTGATATTACTAATAATGAATGAGAAGAAACACCATTTTCATTAGTTTAATATTTATTACCCCAAAAATTTAGACAATAACAAGGATAGCCCCAAATAACAAAAATTGACAATGTCAGTAGCGGGTGTTTCCACCATTTGCCACAATGACAGCTTGACAGCGACGTCTCATGCTCCTCACTAGCCTCATGATGTTGTTCTGAGGCAATGCGTTCCACTCCTCCACAAGTGCTACACACAGTTCTGCCAGGTCACGTGGGGGTGGGGTACGATCATCCAGTCTCTGCTTCAGCTGGTCCCAGACGTGCTCTATGGGGTTCAGGTCAGGGGACATTGCTGGCCATACCATATGAGGCACTCCCACTTCCTGAAGTCGAGCTGTGACAATTCTGGCACGATGTGGTGGAGCATTATCATCCATGAACAGAAAGTTGGGGGTGTGCTGGTGGAATTGGGGGATGATGATGGGTTCTATGATGTCTCTGAGGTAAGAACGTGCAGTGACTGAGCCATCTACAATAACTAAATCTGTTTTGCGCTGACTGGTGATGCCTGCCCAGACTGTTGCACCTCCTCCACCAAAGGGAACCCTGGGGACCATGTTGACCTCGGCATATCGCTCACCTCGCCTTCTCCAGCAACGCTGACGACCATCATTTCTGTGCAAGGTGACCCGAAACTCATCAGTGAGCAGGACGGTAGATCACTGCTGCATTGTCCAGGTCACATGGTCTTGTGCCCACTGCAAACGTTCACGGCGGTGTCTTGGTGTCAGTGGAGTCACCTGCAACGGTCGTCTGGCATTCAAGCCAAAGCGGTGGCGTCGGTTTGGAATGGTTTGTTTGGAAACCCCAGTACCCCTCACATCTCGTAACTGGGCCTGCAGCTGTGTGGCAGTTGCATAACGATGTCTGAGTGCATAGGTCCTTAGGTACTGGTCATCGTTGCGGTCTGTCACTCGTGGGGCTCCACTCCTGGGTCTGTCACGAACTCTGCCAGTAGTTCTGTGTCTTGATGCAAGTCTGCTGATGACACTTTGAGACACACCAAGTTCACGAGCAACATCTGACTGCCTGCCACCGACCCGAAGGCGCGCTATGGCCAGGTGGCACTGCTCGTCCGTTAAGTGACGTTGTGTGTTCATGGCTGTTTGAATGATGAACTTGGAATGACTTACTGACAATACCAGCTTTTTATACCCACAGAATGTTGAAATTGATGCCACATTGAAAAGGGTTGTCTTTTAGTTTTTGGTATTGGCCCCAATATGTAAGGCACACTGTACACAGTAAGACCATTACGTGGAAAACACAAAATGAGGTGTGTCTATCACCCCAATACAATTGCCTCCTTATCCCAAAACTCTCTGAAGTGAAACAAACACCGTATGTATGAAATCCACTGAGTCTCTCACAATATCCCTAACTTATTGTGAGTAGGGAATATGTATATATATGTTTTTATATATGTGTATATATATGTATATGTGATGTGGGAAGACAGAATTTTTTTTAACTGAGTAAATGAGGCAAAATGCTTGTCAATATACAAATCTCTCAAAGACACTTTCCCTTTCGGTATCCAACTACTAAAGGAAACATCTGTAACAGATGGGGGGAATTCATGATTGCAGCACATTTGGGTGTGACTAGAAGTATCTGGGAGACTGCAACCCTTTTCAATGTGCTGCCATGTCCTCAAGCAGTTCAAAATGATCCAATTGCCCACATGTCTGTAAATGTTTGTAGGGCAACTGGACCCCAAAAAAGAAGTGCTGGCAGAGTGTTATTTTTAAACATCACCCTTGTCAATGGCAACCCAGGAAGTAGTCTCAGACGTAACTTCTGTGCTATAACCTTCTCACCCTTCTCTCTGGGCTTATGTAAATGTATTTTCAATATTCTGTGAGCTTTATAGTCCCAAATGAAAGACATAACTATTGAATCTAATTATTTGACTAAAAAAATGACTTTGTCACAAAATAGGTACATTTTGAAAGATGTATAAAAGAAAGGGGAGACCATTTTAATCGCTTTTCCACTCTGTCAAGGAAGTTCAGCTTAAAAATGTATTTAGGCTTTTTTGGCAACTCTACTCCAAGACAATCCAGTCTGTCCATGATTTTGCAAGGGAAATTATAGAGAAGATCGCTGCTAAATTCGACACCCAAAAACAAATTCACTCTTCTGCCAATTCATTGTATATCCTGAAACTGCACCGAAAGACCTTATAAGATTCTGAAAAATGGTGACGGAGTGCTCAGGCTGTGATTAAAAGAGAACAGCATCAACAGCAAACAGAGAGATGATCCACGTTACCTAATCAGATGGGCTCAATAGAAGGATGATTCCTAATACTGATAGCAAGTGGCTCAATAGCAATGGCAAAAACAGGCTGAGTGGACAACCTTGAAGCGTCCCGCAATGTAATGAGAATGGCTTAGATTTTTCTTGGTTCGTCAGAATGGAAGAATTAGGGTGAGTATATACCATTGGGGTCCATGCAACAATTTGGTGGCCAAACCCAGATTCCTCCAGTATCGCCACCATGTAGGCCTATTCCAGCTAATCAGATGTGTATCAGAAAGATCAGGCAGCAAGTTAAATGTCTTATATCTTGGAAAAGGGCTTATTCGTCAAAATTTCTGCCATACACATTACACCATACACAAGGAGTGTAACTTGAAATGAATGAATATAGCCAGTTACCAAGTGTACCTGCCTTGTACCAATGATGCCGTAATGAAATTAGTTTGAAACACATACTTGTCATGATTTTTACCTCCTCCAAGGAGGTTATGTTTTCAGCTTTTCCGTTTATTGGTTGGTTTGTTGATTTGTCAGCAGGATAACAAAAAAACTACTGATCAGATTTCCACAAAGTAAGGATATGTATGGGTCTCGGCCCAGAATAAACCCCATTAACTTTTGATGTGATCTAGATAAAGGGACGGATCCAGGAGATTTTTCTCACATTCTTTAACACTGAGAAGTAGAGCATTTTTCCACATTTTTGTTAGTATCTCAGAATAACGCATGGATCCTGATGGAAAAAGATCAGGCATATTAAGGTGGCTGGTTTCTATGAGTGAGAACAATTTGATGTGGATCCTAAAATCTGGATCTAGCAGATTTTGGTATTTCTAGTTTAGGGCTGTTCTTTAATATTGTATTGCTTGTTATTGCTAAGACTGCTTTTCCACCAAAATTAGCACGTCTATGCAGGCTTTTTAAACGCCGAAAAATCGCCTATTGACCCCCGCCCCACTTCCCGTAGGAAAGGCAGCCTGTCTTTGAAGCGTTACGTTGTATGTTATTGACATCACATTTCTTGTCATGAATGTGCTGGACGCAGTTGTAACAGAGGAGAAAACAACAGGCCCATTGTGAAAAAGCGTTTGTAAAACAATGGATAGATGTTTTGAGCATCACAATTCCCGCAAAATGACTAATTTCACTATCAAAGAACGGCTACACAATTACATTATTTTATTACTCAAGTTTAGCTCACTCATATCCCAAATTCCTTCCTTATTTTCACACCACTACAAGATGTTGATAATGCATCATAATTTTGCGCAGCATTTAGCATGTTCACCTTGGTGTTGAGTTTAGATCAAAGTCAAGCCCAGCCGAGGTAATAAAATTAGTCTCTTAATTGACTCTTAAAGTGTAAATGAAGAGTTTACACATTGCCATAAAATCCCAATCTTAGCGAGTTAAAGTGTGATTTTTGGCCAGTGGACAAGGGGTATAAGACTGCAAACAACTACAAACTGTAAGCTCCGTTTTTTTTAATGAACTGATTAAATGTTCGAGGTCAAAGGTCAAGGTCACTGTGATCTCAAATCTTGTGAGGTTAATATTTCAAGACATCATTTAGGGATTTTTGTCAGATTTACCACAAACCTGCACTTGGACTCGAGGGTGAACTGATTAGATTTTGGGGGTAAAGGTCCCTGCAAGCTTACATATTTTGAAAAAAAATGCTCAGTTACTAGAATAGAGGGTTATAGTTGGACCAATTATTTGCAAAGTTTTTCTGTGAAGTTCCAGTAACTTCTAGCAAACTTCAAACTAGTGCTTAATAATAAATGGAGTTGTACCAATAAAACATTAAGACATAAGTTATGTTTCAGTCAGCTGCTAAGAAACATTAGCTGCCTAGTCAAAAGCAATTAACTATGTAAACAGGATGTCACTGTAGCATCACAAGCCCCAGCATAACTGCCAAGATTTTGTGTATGTATGACTTAATTTTGATTTATAAGACATTCATAGAGAAATATGTTTTAGTTACTAGTGTTCTTGCAGTTTAGAATGAATGTAAAATATCTGATTAATATTACTTAAATAACAGTCATGTAGTGATGTTCTGTATTTGAGGTCTGTCAACTTCTTGTGAAATTCTAAATCTTTCCATTTTCAAGTATCAGGTCAGATGTGTCATCCACATTTCATATTACATTTATTACTCTTTTTCTTTTATTACTCAAGCTTAGTTTTGTCTTTTAAACTAGCTTGTCAGTTAATCATGCAATACTACTACCAGCAATTACGGAGTGTACAGCTTTCTATCTTTACGTAAGAACAGGTGAAACCTGTTTTACTTTAGTGAGCCATGAATATCTATGTAGCAACAACGTTACAACTGGGATTTGAACTTTAGGTGCCAGTAGTTACTCAAACAAGTGTGAGTAAGGGGCGCTCGTAGCTCAGTTGGTCAGTTTGTCCTTGCTGCAGCGTCCCAGGGTTCGAGTCCAACCTGTGGCCATATGCTGCATGTCATCCCCCTCTCTCTTATCCCAGTTCCTCTCATCTCTAAGCACTCCTATCTAAATAAAGCCATAGAACAGTCCAAAAAATACTTAAAGATAAAACAAGTGAAAATATTGCTGTTATGGAGATTATTAGCTCTGTATTAATACAGTTTTTCTGCTCAAGTGAGTATTGGGGGCAGCAGGGTGGTTTTTCTGGAACTGAGTCAAAATAAAATACAGTGTGTGAAATATGCAACAGTTTGGCTCGTTGACACAATCCTGAAGATCTATCAGGCTTTGATACACACAATACTGTTGTTTTTGTGGGATTTTTTGAGAAAGAAAATATAGAATAACACCAGACTTATCATTGGTGTAAGACAACGAGATAATGGATCTCTCATAGTTGGATCCTCATTTGATGATAAGACATGCTTATTGCTTTTGTTGAGTTTATAATTGTGCAATTTCTGTCTTGACTCACCATACTTGTCTGTATGAACACGAGTCAGAATATAACCCCAAACTCTTCTTCTTTCTCAGAAAACGTCCTCTGTCACCACCCACCAAATCATCTGGAAAGGGTGCGGTGGCACCACTGGGCAAGCCGGCCCTCCCAGGCTCAGTTTCAGCTGCTGGCTCTGGATCCAGCTCGGGCTCGGGCTCGGGCTCAGGCTCCAACAAACCCAGCAACACACTGTCACGCCGTGAGGAGCTGCTGAAACAGCTGAAGGCTGTGGAGGATGCTATTGCCCGGAAACGAGCAAAGATCCCAGCCAAATAAAAGAAAGCCGGCCCTTGGCCTGTTCGCCAGTCTGCCTGCTTGTGCGGCCTTGTGAGCCGGAGAAACAGTGAGGGTTATGGGAGCATTCCTCCCTGCCTTCAATGGACGTATTAAAATGTTGTATGGTTCGTGTATAAAGGCTATTGTGTAAGTGAACGGGAAGTGGTCACTACGAAACCCATCTTCTGCTTGTTTACCCTCAGAAGAGGTTTAGCTCTGCTCCATTCTCCAGTGTTGTTCACTCTCATTTGCCCAACTTTAGCTCCCCATAAGTCTTTGAATGTCTCAGCTGCAGTTTACCTCATCAAAAAGAATCAGGAGGAAACATTTGGGCATTTGGTGAGGGAGGGGTGTCTCAGGAATGGAGTGTACTTTGTGTAGACTTTACAGTCCAGAAACAGAAGGGTGGTAATGTGAACTTGATCACTTGCTTCTGCTTTCTGTTCCTTCAGTAAAAAGGAAGCATCTTCCTTATGTGGTTTAATGAATAACAGATTTATACACATTGAATCTACAACTTCTGTCTATCTTTCTGCGCCCCCTTTTATCGTCTTGTTCTCTCATATGTTTTCTTTAGTTTCCTCTGTGTGGAGTGACACGACTGTTGACTCAGCTCTTCAGGGTTCTGACATCCGACAGGCTTCTTTGTATAAATCTTCAAGTTCTTGAGCATCCATAATCAGCCGCTGTTGGTGATCATGAGCCCATACTTTGGTCACAGCGGGCCCATCTTCAACCAATGACTGAACTATGTTCTGTGTTATATGGCAGTGTTCACTGTCACACCTTGTACAATAATAGCAAGTCATCAAATTCTTTGCAGCGTATGATTATAGACAACAGTGATGTGAAGTATTGCTCTTTTTTTAATGTGCACCATTTTGTTTTCTTCTTAACTCTTCTCAAGTGATAAACTGATGTTTTATTTGTGTCACATTTTTAGTTGGAGGAGTATGAGAGGTGGAATGGGGACATTTATAGACAAGATATGTTTTGCTTTTGTGACAAAAGCCTTCTAAATAAACTATTTTGATAAAAAGGAGTTCAGTTGCCTGGATTTTTTGTTGTGGAAAATAATGGGAGTGTTTGAATGCAGGTGCAGTCACACATGTTTATGATGGCATCAAACAGCGTTGCTCAGCATGAAAAATCTGGAATACACTGATCAGCCACAGCATAAATCAGGGTTCGTACGGGTGCTTGAAATCCTCGAAAGTGTTTGAATTCCAATGTTGCGTTTTCAAGGTCTGAAAAGTGCTTGGATTTTAGTTTACATGCTTGAAAGTGCTTGACATTATAACTCTGTGTCTTGGCAAAATTGGGATCAGACTGGATAGATAGATACAAGGAGAAATAAAATCACTGTGTGTGTATCATCACACATGCAGCCTGGTAGCAATAGGGAAGGATGGCTGAGGAGAAGGTTACTGATGCAATTTGGACTGATGACACGTTCAATATTAATAAACTTTGATGAATAAGCGAACAGCTTATAAAAGTTTATGTCAAAAAAGAAAATTACAGGCTGCTCTCAGGTCTCTCTTTGTCTCGGTGCAAGTGTGCCTGAAGAACGCCAAGTGGCTTCCCTTTGTTTGGATAAAACTTTGTCTTCTCCTTTAATTTCTAAACTTTGTGCTGTCATGAAACATCATTTTAGATGTGAACAGCACAATACAATGTACATATTTGTGATAAAAAGTGAAAAAACCCAGCGATAAGGCACTGGAAATTTTTGAAAATGACCCTTAAAAGTGCTTGAATTTGACCTTGAAAAATGTGTATGAACCCTGATAAATACCACAGCCCAAACCTAGGGGTCACTAGGGTCGCCAGATAAATCTGAATCTGAGATTATTTTATCGGGTAGGAGAGAAGAAAAACTATCTTCTGCAACACTAATTTGTAATAATCTTGGATTTTTCTCTGAGCACCAACCAGACTGCTTTTTTATAAGATTTCACAAGTCAAAGGAGTTTGGAAACCACTATTTTACTCTCACGCTTTACGTTGTAATTTATAAACTTTTTATATATAAATATATAATAAGAGCAACTATATCTACTACTTAATGCACCAGTGGAGAAAAGAAGTTGACTGAAATGTAACAGTGTGAACTATAAACTAGATTACAAATGGTAGAGAAAAGGAGTACTTCACAATTCTACTTAAGAGGCAGCAGGCAACTTCTAAGTGGTGTTGTTGGTGCTGCTGTTGCAAAGACAACTAAATAGTTTATTTTTCTCAGAGTCACAAACAAAAGTGAGTGTATTCAACGTTGAGTCTGTGATAGAGATGGATGGTCAGTCAAGCTTCCTGTTCCCAGGTGACTGCATGCCTGTAGACAGACAAAAATGTTCAGTGATAATGAAGTTTATCACAAACCAATGTGAACACTTATGGTTTTAATTACTCTATATTCTTATTACACTGCAATCAACATTTATTTCATAATGATATGTTGAAGCAGAAAACATGTTTATTACTGGTTTAACAGTTAAACTTAACTTCTGTCTCAGTTAACTGACCACTGTAAAAGTAGCCTGTTGCACTACAGCCTTGTAACTACAATTAGCATTGACATTTTAACAATCTATTATTTTGGCTGTATAAAGCTGCTGTGTACAGCTGTTGTTTACAGCACAGTGTCCTTGCTCTCACACCTCTCTATGCATTTGTATAGCTCCTGCATGAGTGTGTATTACGGGCCTGTGTCTGGAACAAATAAAAACAGTGAATCATTGTATTTCTCCACGGGGATTGATAAAGTATAAATTAAATGAATGATGAAACAGTGTAATAACAATATATAATACAATACCCCTAAAGGCTAAATACAGAAAACATGTCAGATTGTTTTCATCCTGGGGTGCAGTATACTTTAATGCATCTAATCCATGAATCAAAAACTTTCCAATTGATTCACTTTCTATATAATCTCCCACCTCCTGGCCAAAAATGTGATCTGCTCAATGCTCTCTATGGGCAATAAAGAATCATGAGGCATCATCTTGTATGGCTTTTATGTAAAAAAAAAAAATAATAAATAAACAAAAAGAAAATCTCCGCACATAGACATTGTGTTATTGTGTATTGTGTGTTTCGGAGGGTTAGGCCTGTAGGCCTTTTAATGACCGGCCTCTTTCTTGTTTGTGTTGCTTCTGGTTGTAGTCTTCAAGCTAGTGATGATATGGTATCATTCAACTGTGTGCCACAAATCTATAAGTAAGCTTGGTCCTAAGACAGTATATTGTTCAAATCTGGATATGTCCCAAATGTGATCAGTGTGATATTAAAACAGCTGCTGGCATTTGACTCAGTCCTGACAGCTCTGGAACACACAGACACTAAATGTGGTTTGAAATCTGATATGTATGAGCTGTGCTTGAACCTTAGAATTGCAATTTGTGGTGTATACTGAACTGCTGCTATTTCAGTGAAGACCGTGACTTCAACTGTAGTTCCTCTATTAGTCACAATGCACGCTGTCTCAAAGAGCAAATGCTAAAAGTCCCAACTTCTCTCTCTGAAAATACACTATGATTTTTCACACAACAAAACAGTCCATATCACTAAATCTGAAGATAGTCTTTGAGATGTATTGTTTCATTACAAAGATTCTCTATATGGTTGCTTTATTGACAGTTAGTTGTGTTGGTTTAAGGTTGTTGTTCCACCTCAGCTGCACCCAGACATCCACTCCTATGGAGCCCTATATTTTTGGATTTTACAGCTAAAGATGGAGGATGAGTGGACAATCCAGATGTCTCAGCATCCCCACTAGCAATGTTTTTCTGCTGTCTGATCTAACAGTATTCCAAATTCAAGAGGCTACTCGGGTTGTTTTGTCTCACCTTGGTTCTAGCAGAGGGCCACAGTGCGATTGGGAGGTCCCGTTGTTGTACCTGTCTGTACCTTGTACCGGGGCCATTTTACCATATTTTCTTCGGACTGAATGGATCAAATTCAAATCTGTTTTTTTTGTGATCAATGAAAGAAATGTACTCATTGTTTTAAACGATTAGAATTAGAAGTAAAAAGACACATCTCAGTCATCCAATGAGAAGAGATAGTTGAAGAACGTTTTCTTAATTAAGAGAAGCAAAATATATCATATATTTTTCTGGTAATATAAATGTGAAAAAATGACTCTTAATAACTTGGATAGTTTGAATAACTTAAGAAATTGTGTTTAATAATGGAAATGACCTTTGTTCTTCCTTAAATGTTGTTCTTTAGGTCTGATAAACTAAGAAATATTTGCATTACATTCATTCATAAAGTCACATTGCAACAAAACTTTATTCGGTTATCTTCTTAAGCAGTAGGCTAAATTATACAGATTCCATAATCTCCATCCAGCCTGTCCTACGCTATAGTCCCATAACATGAATGTACTGTCCAGCAAACTGAGACAGTGTTGTTTGTGCTCTTTTACTTACTTCTGACAAGTAATGCAACACTGGCTCAGCTGCCACCTACAGTAACCCTGCATAAAGACACTGGTGCTTATGCCTGCACATGCTTTACACTGTTGAAGGGACTGGCCAGTGGAAAGTTAACTGTGAATGCACCTGAAACACGTGCTGATAAGAGGACATTCCCCTCTTTTGATAGATGGACCATCATATTGAGAGTCCCTCTGCCAACGCTTGCACGTGCACACGCGCATACACACACACATTGCCACACACTGTGACAGAGGCAGAGTTGGTACTTTTGTTGTAGCACAGGTTGGTACTGGACTAGACGTCTAAATTGAGTAACACACATTTTCATGTCTGCATTAATTAGGAATTGTACCTTTTTTCTTTAGTAGATCACTGACTAAAGTTTCCGATGACCAAACATCACCGAGTGAAAACGCTTTGTACTCATACAGGCTGCAGGTGGAAGAGGCCAGCTGTGTGTACAGTAGCCACACGGGCTTCTAGTTCTTTTAAGATTTTAAGATTCTAGCTGTAGCAAAGCTGCACCACCAATTGATACTTTTTATGAACAACAGAATGAAATAAAAAGAGTAATTGTAAATACACACGAGGAATGTTGCCCCCACCTCTAACAGTAAATGTACAAACACATTTTCAAATTAGGTTCATCAAAAACTTTATTAGATATCTAACTCTGCGGCCTGTTTTGGAATATGGGGCCTCTTGCCCCTATGGTTGACAGAAAATGATTAAGTGCCCTCCATGTCTGGAGTACAAGGAAAAACATGATACAGCGGCCTGTAGGGAGCTTTTCCCGTGAGGAAAACCCATTGCAGCACCATATAGGCTGCCCTGCATGCTACAGGTACGTCCCTATAAATGGGTTTGTGCTCCACTGCTTGCTGTTGGTGCCCTTTTCATTTTTCTCCCTTGCCCCAAGAACAGCTAAGTTCACAGCTGTGTTTTTGAGTTACTCGTGTATTTACCAATGCAGTTGACCTGCATGAAAAGTGACAATACTAAGAGGTAAAGGCTGCTCAGATCATCGCTGTGAATGTGCAAAGATTTCCCTTTCAGCCTCCTCTGCCTTGGACACACCATGAAGGCAAAAATTGTTTTACAGACTGATGATCTGAGAAAACCTCCTCAACAACTTTAAACTGGCTCTTTGACAATGTTTCGTGTTTTATTTAAGTGATTTAATTGTCTTTGTGCATAAGAGATGATGACTGAGACAGTGGATCAGTTGTAGAACAAGGCATGCATTTATGCTCTCTTTCTCTTTATGTTGAATCTGACCACACTCAGTTCAGAATTGTGCCCTGTTGAAAATGATATGGAAAGGTTGCTGCGTAGTCTGATTGTGGTTGTGTGTATTTAAAAGTGAGCAGGGCGCTTTTTCAGACATAAGATCAAACTCTTTTAACTTTTGAATATTCTTTTTACTATCTTATAAAACCAATGGATTTGTCTTGTGTACATCCCCTGTGAAATGGAGAAACTAAGAAACTTCTTTCAATCAGTCTAACTACATCTTCAGTCTAGAGTCCACCTCTGTCTAAAAGGCAATGGAGGAAAGGGCAGTCTCAGAATATGTGAAACATTTAGATGAGAGAATGAAAGACACTGTCTTCCCAGGGAAAGGACAGCATCTGTCCTTCAGCATGTGCCACACTTTACATATCTTCTCATGTTTAAGTGACAAAGGGTTTATGTTTGGCCAGCACAAGCAAAGGGGGAAGTAGTGTAACAATGTTATACAGCTAAAGTCCACAGGGGGAAGTTGAGGTGGTTGGAAGTGTGACCCAAATGTCTGGCTTTTACACAGGAAGCACTGTGGGCTTCCTGTTTCACACCTGCATAAAATGTTGCTTTTCAAACATGGCTATAATCCTAATCTCCCAGTACAATAAAAACATTTTTAAAAATAAGTGATAAAGCCATTAATCCTCTAAAGCTGTCTGACGGAGCTATAAGATAAAATGGGAAATGTGTACAGTGAAAACAATCCTGTACAGATATATTCTAATTATCTGTCAATCTAAAGCCTGGTAGTAAGGCAACGAGGGTTTCTGCTCTAGACTCATTGAGTTATTTTATACCTGGTCAAACCATTAAAGGATGATTAATATTGAGATAAGTGAGTCATAGCAAGGAACATGGAGACAGCTGATGTCAACTCTGCTCTGGGTTTAACACAGAACAGTATCGCCAAGAACTATGTTCATGGACAATTCAATCACAATGGCAGCGTTCAGTACCAGTGTAGGAAGTATTGTGGCCCTAATTTAGCAAGGTTACATTAAAATATAGTAAAGCTGGAGAGGTGGATGGCTGTGCAGTAAAACTGACTCTCATGCTGGTGTCCTGTCACAGATCTGAGATCATGTTCACCTCATTCTGGTTTACTTGTCCTGACCCCACCGTGCCATATTTAATCACCTCTGGTGAATTTAAGTGGCTGCTATTTATGAGTGAGTAGTGGACTGTTGGGCCTTGGTCTTTGCACTCTACTGAGTGACAATTACATTTTTTCAACATGACACAACACACACATTGGTGTTGTTTCTGTCTGTGGTGGGGTATACTCCCCGAGTACAGAGCAAGGTGTAGTGTTGGTTAATGCAGCCTTAAATCAACAAATATCCCTAATCAGAGCCAAGCTGTAACTGTGTGCCATTGTTCTGCGTCTGCTTCCTGCTCTCTGTCCCTGCTGTGGCCGGCTGTGTTTGGTGTCCCAGGTATGCTGGGAAAAACTTTTTTAACGCATATTCCCATCTTAATGATATAGTATATACAATTATACAGTTTGTATTATAGTGGACTGTCTTTGTTTGAAGCAGCTGTCTATGTGAGGAATCCCTGTTTGGCCCTTATCAGAGTGGGATCTGTGTTTATGTCTGGTGCCATAAGTGGTGAGTAGGGTTCCCCTTTGTCAGGTTCACCTGCACAATTACCACTGCTGTTTTTACTACGCATGTGCCTGTAGTTTAGTTTTGTGTTTTGTCCACATTTTTCACTTACATTTTGTGTAATTTGTTAAAAGAAACTGGGTTACTTTACTTTATTTTGTTACCTTGTCTATTTACTTGTTTTCTGATCTTTTCATTTTTTATTTTTTCCCAAGCATATGGTTGGGAGGCTCAGCACTCGCGTTGCAGTCCCTTCAATTTTTGCATGTGCGTTAACACACTGGTACACACTATTGATTGCACCATTTTGCTGTGCTGCACTGAAGGTGAGTGCTGGTAGCAGCCCTGGACACTGCCTCCATGTAGTCTGCCTCTCCACATATGGCCTTTCACAGTCGTGGTTGGACTGAATATTAACATAATTATACTGATTATTTTCTGAGTTTTTCATTTGCTCATTAACCCTTTATTTTCTCAGCAGTTCCAGCCCCTGCCTGTTTACGTTGATTATTTTGATTTATTGTTTGAAATAGAACCTTTAATTTACTTTATAACTCTCATCTCTGCCTATTCAGTAACAAGCCTGTGTGCCCCTTGCCACAATCTTGCGTTGCCGGCAGGATGCTGTAGAGCAGAGATGTGCATATGTGCATTTTTGTTTTACAGCCCAGTTGGTTCTTCACTATTTTGTTGAGTGACTGGTAGCATGTTTGCGCAAAACAGCAGTAGTTCCTGGACAGATCGCTGAGCTTCAAATCAGTACTTAATTAACCTCCTTTCTTTTTCCTTATGGAAGAGGAACATGCCCAGCTTAGAGACTTGGTTGCACAGTTATAAGCTGATAATCGAGTGATGCGCCAGGAACAGGCAGGTGATCAGCCTGGGAACAGTGCCGCATTGGCCAGTTCTACTCCTGGACACCCATCGGTCCATGCACCAGTAACAGAGACTGATTTATCTTCCCAGAGACAGGACGTGCCCAATGTTCAGGGGTTGTACTAGTGGAAGAGGTCCAAGCATGTATATGTGCTCGCCAGCTATTGTCAGCTGAAAAGTCACTTTTCATTTATGATCATTTGGAGGGTAAGGCCCGGGAAGAGATTTAGTATCGCTCCAAAGAGGAACGGGAGAACCCAGATACATCTCTAGACATTTTGCAAGAAAGTATTTCAATGTACTAAGTCATGTGTCTTTGAAGGAAGACTTTTTTTTTCTTCCAGGAAGCAACAAGAGTGGGAAGACCTTGCAGGAATTTTCTCATTCATTAATGTGTTTAATTGATATAGTTGTCAAAAAGGCCCCTCATGTTCTACCAAATGAGGATGTGCTACTAAGAGATCAATTTGTTGAACATGTGTCTGATTGTTCCCTATGCAGAGAATTTGTATGGGTTCACCCTGATGACCCCAGCCGTAAGAGGACTGGTGTGCACAATTGCTCCTGTGAACAACCCTCATCAGGTAAAACACGTTATTGTCTTCAACCTTGCTGCTGACCCTGACGCACAAGGGCACAGTTATGCTGCTAAAGGGGATTGATGCTGTACTGAAAATGCACTCTGCCTGAATGGCTGGAAAGAAAAACTGACGTTGAATTGTGTGTGTGTGTGTGTGTGTGTGTGTGTGTGTGTGTGTGTGGAGACAATGAAGAATTTCTTAAGCCTCAGCACCATTGAACTGGAGCCACAAAGGTTTGCTAATAATAGCTGCCACCTCATCTCTCTAACAGGACACTTGGCATTGTTATGGGCCGGCAACACAAACCTCTGGGGGAAATTCTCCTGGCAAAAACTCCAAAGAAGATCAATATTAAAAAATCCTGCTATATGGAGATCTCAGCCCTGGATATTTATAATGATGTATTCAAACATGTTGTGTTACCTGTTGAAACCCCTTCAGACCCACATTTTTTTGGCTGGGCAAATTTTTTTTTTAAACTGATTCTGACTCCTCTCAAACATAAAAACAAAGTGGAAAAAACACGTTTGGTAACTCATGTTTTAAATAGGTCCATTCCAATGGACACATGCCAATGTAAAAGAGCCTTTATGTTCTTTTTGAAATGAGCCTTAAAAAGACCAAACAGCTGCAGTCTGTTTTACATTTTGATCCTTTACTTTAAGTTTGTTTGAATAATTTTTTTTAATTTCTTGTTCATCCAGTTAAACTTCATTGAATGTATTTGCACATCTTAATGTTCTGAAATGAAGGAAACTTTTTTTTTCCGGATGTTTCAATTGTTTTCATTTCATGAAGGATTGTGAATGAATTCTAAGTGCTGTTTAGGCAACTGGACTGCTGTGACTCACCAGGCAGCTGTTGATGGTTATTGCCTCATGTTGGTACAAAGGCCAGGTTAGCGCTGTAGCTGCCATGACGTCACACTGTTTATGTTTGACACCACCGTGCGAGTAGCCTGCGTGTGTGATGAAAGTTCCTGGTGCAATGCATTCTTACAACACAGGAGTATCTCTCACACCTACACGCTGTGGGCAACTTTCACCTGGGAAAGAGGAAGTCGAGGAACTAAATAGCGTTTCCATTTCCTCATGCCACCGGTTTTTCCCAGCTGTACCGATAAATAGACGACCGAGCATGGAGGCGAGTCACAGCACAGCACACCAGCCCGATAGTTGGTCAGTGGGGAAAGGAGACAGACGTACAGGATGGACATGAAGCAGGTGAGTGACACCAAGAACAGGACAGGACAGACAGGACAGGAGAGGAGAGGAGAGGACAGACAGGACAGGTGAGGACAGGACAGACAGGACGGGACAGGAGAGGACAGGAGAGGACGGAACAGGAGAGGACAGGACAGGACGGAACAGGAGAGGACAGGACAGACAGAAGAGGAGAGGACAGACAGGACGGGACAGGAGAGGACAGGACAGGAGAGGACAGACAGGACGGAACAGGAGAGGAGAGGACAGACAGGACGGGACAGGAGAGGACAGGACAGGAGAGGACAGACAGGACGGAACAGGAGAGGAGAGGACAGGACAGACAGGACAGGAGAGGACAGACAGGACGGAACAGGAGAGGAGAGGACAGGACAGACAGGACAGGAGAGGACAGACAGGACGTGACAGGAGAGGACAGGACAGGAGAGGACAAGACAGACAGGACGGGACAGGAGAGGAGAGGACAGGACAGGACAGGACAGGAGAGGACAGACAGGACGGAACAGGAGAGGAGAGGACAGGAGAGGACAGGACAGGAGAGGACAGACAGGACGGAACAGGAGAGGAGAGGACAGGACAGGACAGGACAGGAGAGGACAGACAGGACGGAACAGGAGAGGAGAGGACAGGAGAGGACAGGACAGGAGAGGACAAGACAGACAGGACGGGACAGGAGAGGAGAGGACAGGAGAGGACAAGACAGACAGGACGGGACAGGAGAGGAGAGGACAGGACAGGACAGGACAGGAGAGGACAGACAGGACGGAACAGGAGAGGAGAGGACAGGAGAGGACAGGACAGGAGAGGACAAGACAGACAGGACGGGACAGGAGAGGACAGGACAGGAGAGGACAAGACAGACAGGACGGGACAGGAGAGGAGAGGACAGGACAGGACAGGACAGGAGAGGACAGACAGGACGGAACAGGAGAGGAGAGGACAGGAGAGGACAGGACAGGAGAGGACAAGACAGACAGGACGGGACAGGAGAGGACAGGACAGGAGAGGACAAGACAGACAGGACGGGACAGGAGAGGACAAGACAGACAGGACGGGACAGGAGAGGAGAGGACAGGACAGGACAGGACAGGAGAGGACAGACAGGACGGAACAGGAGAGGAGAGGACAGGAGAGGACAGGACAGGAGAGGACAAGACAGACAGGACGGGACAGGAGAGGAGAGGACAGGACAGACAGGACAGGAGAGGACAGACAGGACGTGACAGGAGAGGAGAGGACAGGAGAGGACAGGACAGACAGGACGGGACAGGAGAGGAGAGGACAGGAGAGGACAGGACAGGAGAGGACAGACAGGACGGAACAGGAGAGGAGAGGACAGGAGAGGACAAGACAGACAGGACAGGACAGGAGAGGACAGACAGGACGGGACAGGAGAGTACAGGACAGGAGAGGACAAGACAGACAGGACGGGACAGGAGAGGACAGACAGGACGGGACAGGAGAGTACAGGACAGGAGAGGACAAGACAGACAGGACGGGACAGGAGAGTACAGGACAGGAGAGGACAAGACAGGATGGGACAGGAGAGGAGAGGAGAGGACAGGACAGACAGGACAGGACAGGAGAGGACAAGACAGACAGGACGGGACAGGAGAGGAGAGGACAGGAGAGGACAAGACAGACAGGACGGAACAGGAGAGGAGAGGACAGGACGGGACAGGAGAGTACAGGACAGGAGAGGACAAGACAGACAGGACGGGACAGGAGAGGACAGACAGGACGGGACAGGAGAGTACAGGACAGGAGAGGACAAGACAGACAGGACGGGACAGGAGAGGAGAGGACAGGAGAGGACAAGACAGACAGGACAGGACAGGAGAGGACAGACAGGACGGGACAGGAGAGTACAGGACAGGAGAGGACAAGACAGACAGGACGGGACAGGAGAGTACAGGACAGGAGAGGACAAGACAGGACGGGACAGGAGAGGAGAGGAGAGGAGAGGACAGGACAGACAGGACAGGACAGGAAAGGAGAGGACAGGACAGGAGAGGACAGACAGGACGGGACAGGAGAGGAGAGGAGAGGACAGGACAGACAGGACGGGACGGGACAGGAGAGGACAGGACAGGAGAGAACAGGACAGACAGGACGGGACAGGAGAGGAGAGGAGAGGAGAGGACAGGACAGACAGGACGGGACGGGACAGGAGAGGACAGGACAGACAGGACGGGACAGGAGAGGACAGGACAGACAGGATGGGACAGGAGAGGAGAGGACAGGACAGGACAGGAGAGGACAGACAGGACAGGAGAGGACAGGACAGACAGGATGGGACAGGAGAGGACAGGACAGACAGGATGGGACAGGAGAGGACAGGACGGGACAGGAGAGGACAGGACAGACAGGACGGGACAGGAGAGGACAGGATGGGACAGGAGAGGACAGGACAGACAGGAGAGGACAGGACAGACAGGACGGGACAGGAGAGGACAGGACGGGACAGGAGAGGACAGGACAGACAGGACGGGACAGGAGAGGACAGGACAGACAGGACGGGACGGGCGGTTGCTCAGACAGTTGCGCTGTGCCTCCTTCATCACTGCTCTCTGTCTGTCCCTCCACAGATTATCATCTTTGGACTTTTCCTCATGCCGGTGTTGACGTGCAAGATGCACCGGTGCTACGAGGACGACGAGCTGAGTGAGGCTGTGGAGAGGAAGCTGAGGAGCCACTACCCGCAGCCCCCGGACCCTTCACCTGCGGCGGCACGTGACTCACCTGCCGCCTGCCCCGTGGCGCTCTACCAGCAGCGGGCAGCGGAGCAGCTGAGCGGCCGCTCCCTGTCCCCCTGGAGATACGTGTGAGTACAGTTAGAGGAGACAACCGCTACACAGTCCTGGTATTTAACCTGTGAACTGACACATGCATGATGTGAGCGTATCTGAAGGGTTAAAAGGCGGCATTGCATCTCTTCATATGACCCCACACCTGTTCAAACCACAGGATACAAAGGTCCAAAGCTGGCGATACAAGTCAAAATGTTTAGCTCGGCTGCTGTCCCCCCCTCCGTCATCTTGGCATGTTTGGATGACTTTACACTCCCGACTGGATTTCAGAGGAGATCCCGTTTGACATGGGAAAGACAATCAGAGATCTGTGAGACAGTCCGTATGTTTTAGATTTAGATCATTTCATTTTTGTCGTCACACAGTTTAGATCATTTGTGTCGTTGATCTGCTGTTCTGGACAATCACTGAAAACTCTTAAATGTTTCAACTATACTTAATATGTCAGGTTGAGATAAGTTATCCTGAGTGTTGGCAAATGATGGGCCATGCATATCTGGCATCACTCAGCATCATAAAAGTGAAATTAATATCATCACAGTCCTCAAATGCATTATGTTAA